>NW_027489809.1:7500-12500 GCF_050948215.1 Halictus rubicundus | reverse complement strand
ATAAGCAACTCATGCCCGAGCATGTGGTACCGCTAGTGTACTGCATGTTCGGGCATTTCACGTTAAGGAGAAATCGAGATTATGCCCGGCCATGTGGTGCGCTTGCGTACTGCATGGTCGGGCGTGTCACGTTAAGGAGAAATCGAGATTATGCCCGGCCATGTGGTGCGCTTGCGTGCTGCATGGTCGGGCGTGTCACGTTAAGGCATTTTGGGCATTGGAACACCACCCAAAGGATACGCGAGCATAAGGGAACTAGGCTTAAATGCTCGCGACAAAACTCTCCATAGGAGAAGCACCTTTCATGCCCGACATGCGGTACCCTTGTGTACTACATGTCGGGCATTTCACTTTAAGCACTTTTTTGGGCCCGATCATGTGGTGCGCTTGCGTGCTGCATGGTCGGGCGGGTCACGTTGGGGCATTTTGGTGATCGAGGGGATGCGATATCCGAAGCACTACGCCGCTGGAAAATGAAAATAAATTGGGCAAAAACGCAACCGGCGGCGAATAAAAAGTGCTGGGGTGCCCGGAATGCCGATTCGTGCAAAATTTAAAAGAAATACGCCGCTGGCAAGCGGGGGAAAATGGAGCAAAACGCTGCCGGCGGGTATTGGGAAGTGCAAGAGTTGCAAAAATGTGCGAGGAAAGCGCTACGCCGCTAGCAGCAAGAAAGGAAACAGGCAAAAGCTGCAGGCGTGGCGCCGGAATCGTCTTAAACGCCGCCGCCACTGTTCAAGTACTACATCTCGTGAGAGATGCTGAGGGATGGGCTCTGATCCTCGGGAGAAGCCGAGCTATAGAAGGGATGCGAAGTGTCCTAGCTGCGCTTGTACCTCCACGTGGTCCCGCTGGAAAGCAGGCTTTTAGGAGCCGAGCGAACCAAAACAAGCGCAGTCCCCGGATGACGAAAGGACTCAGCTGCGGAGCGGCCGCGGCCCTGAACTCCTTCGCGAGTCAAAAGCACTACGCGGCTGACCGAGGTAAAGGGCTCCAGCGGAGCCGCTTCGCGAAAGAGAAACCTTGAGCCATCCGCTGGCTGTTAGGCCTCCACCTAACACGCCGGAAACTGTCGGAAGTGGACCAGTGCCGACCGAGGTCCGGAATCCCTGCGGAGTCAACAAGTGACCGCGGTTCCAGACTCTATCGAGTGTCGAGCGGAGATTTATGCCTGCTTGGGCGGGCCGCCGCTGGCCGAGGCTCGAACCCAACGCGGAACTAGGCAGCGAACTAGTACCGAGCCCTATCGAGAGCCGTGCAGTGCTTGGTGCTGCTCCGACCGAAGTCGCCGAGGACCGAGGTTCGGAACTCCTGCGGAGTCAGTAATGACCGCGGTTCCGGACTCTATCGAGAGTCCCGCGGCGAACGAAGACGGGGTGGGCGCAACCACGCACGACCGAGGCTGAGTACTTACTGCAGAGTCGCTCCAGAACTGCGGGAAGAGAGCTCCATCGTGAGCCACGCGACAGGCAAACGCCTGAGCAGGAACTCCGCTACAGCCTGCACTAGACGGGAAAACCCGCCAACAAATCCCATCCTCATCCCAATCCAACTGCCCCAAGCCGACGCACCGCATCCGCCACCCTCTAGCGCTCCAACGGAACGAAAGAAGGAGACAAGCGTCGAGGCAAAACCCATCGGGACCGGCATTTCTGAAACCCAGCTAAA
Organism: Halictus rubicundus; assembly: GCF_050948215.1. Lineage (NCBI taxonomy): Eukaryota > Metazoa > Arthropoda > Insecta > Hymenoptera > Halictidae > Halictus > Halictus rubicundus. Next base: position 10,832 of record NW_027489809.1, on the reverse strand, counting down.
TACCATGTTCGAATGAGCTGGGTGGTAGACGAGATGACGGAACCGGGGGACCCTCCCTGTACTAATTCTTCTCCTTACTTTTCCAGCCAACCCTGGGAACTGGGGGTTTATCCAGCCGCACAAAAATTTTCAAACATGATGGTCTCCTCAAGTTCAAAAGATTCCGGAGGTAAACTAGCCCCCCATTCGGATCTCCGGGAGGGGGCTGGACTGGGGGAGACTAACATGGAAGCGGTGAGAAGATCTCGGCCGGTATTACGTCGCCAGCCAGAGATAAGAAGACAACGTGGGATGCAGACGGTCGCACCACCAGTCGAGACGCGGAACCGCCCGGTGACGCGCTCGATGACCGCTGCACTCGCAAGTCTTCGACACCGCGAACCCGCTCCCGGGCGGGTTCCCCCTCTATCCGCGCCGACAGTGGTGCGGACCCAACAAGGTTCCAGCCTTCGTGCTGTTCAAGTCCGCCTAGCGAGGTGCGACGAAATGATAAAAAGGAAACAGGCAAAAGAAAACATAGGAGAACTAGAAAGGAAACAGGCAAACGATAGTTCCGCGAATAGCTCCGCGAACAGAATAGAGACCGCGTGCGAAAATACGTCCGCGCACGCGTCGTCCAGGGCCTCAATGCCCGCAAGCGTATCGTCTCCGAACGCGAACGAAGTCCCTACCCACATAGAGATACCGCAAGGAGAAAGGCTCTCGGAGCCCGCGCCCACGATAGCGACCACGGGGCTTAGAGTAATGCAGCTGAATATGCGTCGTTCAGCTGCGGTAACCGGCGAGGTGCGCCAGCTAATTGTCGAAAAGCGACTTGACGTCCTGCTATTGCAGGAAGCATACGTAAAGAAGCAAGAGACGAGCAGCACCGTCTGTGGCTTAGGAACCGGGGTGAGGATAGCGGCAGTACACACGGAAACGCCGTGGGCTGCAGTAGCCGTATGCAACCCAAACCTCGATATAGTCTTCGTCTCACAGCTTAGTAACTCCCACTGTGCATGTGCGGAAATACTGGCTCCCGGTTCCTCATTCTATGTAGCATCGTGTTATTTTCAACACTGCGAAGAGATTGAGAAACATCTCAGGCACCTCGAGATGGTGTTCCGCTCCCTGAGAGGGCAGAGACTGTTAGTATCGTTAGACGCCAACGCGCGGTCGTCACTCTGGGGCCCGCAGAGTACCGACGATAGAGGAGCCCAACTCGAATCCCTCGTCGCAGCGTTTGGCATAGAAGTGGTGAACGACGTTGCCCAGCCACCAACCTTCTGGACGCCACGAGGTTCGTCATTCATCGACGTTACCCTGGCGTCGCCTTCCATGTCCCGATTCATCCGGGGATGGAATGTCAGGTGCGACTGGACAACTAGCGACCACAATGCTGTGGACATCAGGCTGAGACTGCCAAAAGCCTTAGCGGCGGAACGGAGTGCCGCGAACAACCGATTCGATGTTCGTCGGGCCGATTGGGAACGGTTCGCCGAAAGCCTGGCCGATCTCTCTCGATCGAGGCTGGACAATCTTAGACTGGAGTCCGCTGAAGAAGTAGAGAGAATGGCAGAGACGCTCACAGGCACCATCATTGATGCCTGCACCGCGTCGATGCCTCGCAAGCGAAAGTTTAGAAGGTCCAACCCGTGGTGGACAAGAGAGCTAACAAAGCTCAAGAAGGCCGTATACCGGCGGAGACGTGCCTTCCAGCGGGAAAGATACGAGCCAGCTCGGCTCCACAAAATGCTGGCTTACCGCTCCTCTTTGCGTAAGTACAGCAAGGAGGTGAAAAAGGCAAAGATCGAGAGCTGGCAAAAGTTCGTAACGTCGCACGGGAACTCGGAGCCCTGGGGCATCGTCTACAAGCTCCAGGCGAAGAAACTCCGAGTCGAGAGCGTGCTTAGCACACTCCGGCAAGGCAATAAGTACACAATAAGTGCAGCAGAGACTGCCAGCCTACTGCTGGAAGCACACGTCCCCGAAGATCGGGAAGACGAAGACACGCCCGAGCAGCGTGAGATTAGAAACAGTGCAAGACTGACACCTAACACAGCACTCTCCTCCCCATTCATCGAGGAGGAGGTTAGGAAAGCAGCAGCCACTTTCCAGAATAAGAAAGCGCCAGGGCCGGACCTAATTGAAGTCTGTGCCCTAAAAGCCGCAGTTAGTACAATCCCCGATCAGCTGGTACGGCTCTTCAACGGGTGCCTTCAGTGGGGCGTCTTCCCTTCAGCTTGGAAGGAGGGCTCGCTTAGAGTCCTGCTGAAGGGAGAAGGAAAAGACGAGAAGGACCCGAAGTCATACCGACCCATCTGCCTCCTCTCAGTAGTAGGAAAACTCTTCGAAAAACTCCTAAAAAGGAGACTAGACCAGACCGCAATGGCGCCAGGGCAGATTTCAGAGAGACAATACGGGTTCATGAAGGAGAAGTCGACGGAGCTCGCAATCGTGGAGCTGCGTCGCATGGTAGAGGCAACAGAGCATCGCTACGCAGTAGCGCTGCTCTTCGATATCTCTGGCGCCTTTGACAACGTCTGGTGGCCCCTAGTACTAGACAGTCTTAAACAACGAGGCTGCCCGCGGGACGTTTTCGAGGTAATAGCAAGTTACTTCGACGACCGCAGAGTAAGCCTCAAGATAGGAACAGAGAGGATCTCCAAGCGCGCCACTAGAGGATGCCCGCAGGGCTCTGTCCTCGGACCAGCGTGCTGGAACCTCATGTTCGACGGTCTCCTGAGGTTGCTCGAAACCTCAGTTGAGAATAAATTTATTGCGTACGCAGACGACTTAGTCGTACTCGTAACCGGCAACAGTAGGAGAGACCTAGAGATCGAAGGTCAGCGCATCGTTGACCAGATCCTAGGCTGGTGTAGGGCAGCGAAGCTCGAACTTTCGGCTCGCAAAACAGAAGCCATAGTGCTTAAGAGCAGCTACGTCGGGCTGCAAAGAGTAGGAAGGAGAGGAGGCACGCGCCCAGACAGGAAGCGTAAAGCCATTCGACCTCATAAGGCGAACTTGGCGAGTAGGCCGCCGACCATCCGAATAGGAGAAAACGAACAGGGAATTAAATTCAAGTCCGTCGTGCGGTACCTAGGCGTCCACTTCGACAGGAACATGGGTGTCCGAACCCATTGCAAATACTTACGCGACAAGGTCGGGTCGCTTTTCAAGAAATTCGGGAGACTCGCGGGAAAGCGATGGGGATTGAGATTCGGCACCCTCCTCGCGATCTACCGTGGAGTCTTCCTGCCGGTGGTGACTTACGCCGCCGCTGGATGGGCTGACCGGTGTACGGAGCAGGACCTGAGGAGACTCAGGTACACACAGCGCAGAGCACTCGTTGC
>NW_027489809.1:0-2500 GCF_050948215.1 Halictus rubicundus | reverse complement strand
AATAATAATTGTAGCGAGTTTGGTGTTATGATATATATTGTTAGAAACCGTCTATATTACAGTGATATCACGTCGAAAATCGTCTAGGACCGATACGGAAAAAGTTTCCTCTTAGCGGTGGGACTTAGAAAAATTTCCAGAGTTTTGTCGACGGAGTAGCACATCCGTCCATTATTTGCTAATAACTCGATAAATAATAATTGTAGCGAGTTTGGTGTTATGATACATATTGTTAGAAACCGTCTATATTACAGTGATATCACGTCGAAAATCGTCTAGGACCGATACGGAAAAAGTTTCCTCTTAGCGGTGGGACTTAGAAAAATTTTCGTCGAACGTCCGACGGAGTAGCACATCCGTCCATTATTTGCTAATAACTCGATAAATAATAATTGTAGCGAGTTTGGTGTTATGATATATATTGTTAGAAACCGTCTATATTACAGTGATATCACGTCGAAAATCGTCTAGGACCGATACGGAAAAAGTTTCCTCTTGGCGGTGGGACTTAGAAAAATTTTCGTCGAACGTCCGACGGAGTAGCACATCCGTCCATTATTTGCTAATAACTCGATAAATAATAATTGTAGCGAGTTTGGTGTTATGATATATATTGTTAGAAACCGTCTATATTACAGTGATATCACGTCGAAAATCGTCTAGGACCGATAGGGAAAAAGTTTCCTCTTGGCGGTGGGACTTAGAAAAATTTTCGTCGAACGTCCGACGGAGTAGCACATCCGTCCATTATTTGCTAATAACTCGATAAATAATAATTGTAGCGAGTTTGGTGTTATGATATATATTGTTAGAAACCGTCTATATTACAGTGATATCACGTCGAAAATCGTCTAGGACCGATAGGGAAAAAGTTTCCTCTTGGCGGTGGGACTTAGAAAAATTTCCAGAGTTTTGTCGACGGAGTAGCACATCCGTCCATTATTTGCTAATAACTCGATAAATAATAATTGTAGCGAGTTTGGTGTTATGATATATATTGTTAGAAACCGTCTATATTACAGTGATATCACGTCGAAAATCGTCTAGGACCGATACGGAAAAAGTTTCCTCTTAGCGGTGGGACTTAGAAAAATTTCCAGAGTTTTGTCGACGGAGTAGCACATCCGTCCATTATTTGCTAATAACTCGATAAATAATAATTGTAGCGAGTTTGGTGTTATGATATATATTGTTAGAAACCGTCTATATTACAGTGATATCACGTCGAAAATCGTCTAGGACCGATAGGGAAAAAGTTTCCTCTTGGCGGTGGGACTTAGAAAAATTTCCAGAGTTTTGTCGACGGAGTAGCACATCCGTCCATTATTTGCTAATAACTCGATAAATAATAATTGTAGCGAGTTTGGTGTTATGATATATATTGTTAGAAACCGTCTATATTACAGTGATATCACGTCGAAAATCGTCTAGGACCGATACGGAAAAAGTTTCCTCTTGGCGGTGGGACTTAGAAAAATTTCCAGAGTTTTGTCGACGGAGTAGCACATCCGTCCATTATTTGCTAATAACTCGATAAATAATAATTGTAGCGAGTTTGGTGTTATGATATATATTGTTAGAAACCGTCTATATTACAGTGATATCACGTCGAAAATCGTCTAGGACCGATAGGGAAAAAGTTTCCTCTTGGCGGTGGGACTTAGAAAAATTTCCAGAGTTTTGTCGACGGAGTAGCACATCCGTCCATTATTTGCTAATAACTCGATAAATAATAATTGTAGCGAGTTTGGTGTTATGATATATATTGTTAGAAACCGTCTATATTACAGTGATATCACGTCGAAAATCGTCTAGGACCGATAGGGAAAAAGTTTCCTCTTGGCGGTGGGACTTAGAAAAATTTTCGTCGAACGTCCGACGGAGTAGCACATCCGTCCATTATTTGCTAATAACTCGATAAATAATAATTGTAGCGAGTTTGGTGTTATGATATATATTGTTAGAAACCGTCTATATTACAGTGATATCACGTCGAAAATCGTCTAGGACCGATACGGAAAAAGTTTCCTCTTGGCGGTGGGACTTAGAAAAATTTTCGTCGAACGTCCGACGGAGTAGCACATCCGTCCATTATTTGCTAATAACTCGATAAATAATAATTGTAGCGAGTTTGGTGTTATGATATATATTGTTAGAAACCGTCTATATTACAGTGATATCACGTCGAAAATCGTCTAGGACCGATACGGAAAAAGTTTCCTCTTAGCGGTGGGACTTAGAAAAATTTCCAGAGTTTTGTCGACGGAGTAGCACATCCGTCCATTATTTGCTAATAACTCGATAAATAATAATTGTAGCGAGTTTGGTGTTATGATATATATTGTTAGAAACCGTCTATATTACAGTGATATCACGTCGAAAATCGTCTAGGACCGATAGGGAAAAAGTTTCCTCTTGGCGGTGGGACTTAGAAAAATTTCCAGAGTTTTGTCGACGGAGTAGCACATCCGTCCATTATTTGCTAATAACTCGATAAATA
>NW_027489808.1:0-24624 GCF_050948215.1 Halictus rubicundus | reverse complement strand
ACACCTGCTGATAATAATGTACAACTAAAAACAATAGAGGAAGTAAACACGAAACGGGAAGTACCGTACAGAGAAGTTGTAGGCAGCTTGATATTTGCTGCTATAGTCACGAGGCCAGACATTGCATATGCAGTGGGAGTTGCAAGCCGTTTTTTGGATAAACATGGAGACTCTCACTGGAATGCTGTCAAAAGAATCATCAGGTACCTCAAGAATACAATAGATTATGGAATTCTCTACACAAGGGATCAGGGGTCAGAAATAATACAAGGATACTCTGATTCGGATTTCGCAAATGATGTGGATACAAGGAAATCAGTGACTGGTTATGTTTTCAAGATGAGCGGTGGATCAGTAACATGGAACAGTCAACGCCAGTCAACAGTTTCCCTGTCAACTACAGAGGCAGAATACATTGCAGCATCATGTGCGGTTAAAGAAGCCATGTGGATACGTCAGTTGTTACGCGACTTACAAGAATCCATTATTAAACCGACACCGATTTTTATGGATAATAAGAGTGCAATAAAATTGGTACACAATGCGGAATTTCATAAGAGAACAAAACATATAGATGTACGTTACCATTATATTCGTGAAAAATATGTTAGTGGCGATATAGGTGTTTCTTATGTAACAAGCAAGGATCAAATCGCGGATATCTTAACTAAAGCGATTCCTTGTAACCAATTTGAAATATTACGAGCCAAACTAGGTGTAAGAAAGATGTAAAGTTTTATTGTGAACTTACTGTTTATGTGATTTGCTAGAATTACCAAAAGATAAATAAGTATATGTTTTTTTTTTGTTTGGTTCGTTGATGTATTTAAAAGAGAAAAATATTGTAATACTGTAAAACTGTTATATTGTAAACATGTTAGAAAGCACTCAATTAGTGGGAGTATTGAGGTTCCGTTTTGAATATCGCGCTTTCTGATTATACATAGCGCCATCTGTTGTAACCGGCAAAAAACCTCAACCGAGCGACGCCGACCTGCAGCGCTTGCTTAGCAGTGAAACGTTGTAGCGTGTAAACCACGTGTATTCTTTTCTTTCCACTTATTTTATTTAATAGACCTGTGTTCATCAATTATCACGAGTGTAAACTTAATAGAAACAACAGATCAAATGCTGAAAGCGTTTTCGAAACTGACATTGGAGAATCCGAAACTTATTCACGAGAGGAAAGAAGTGAAGTGGCCTGCGATAACGAAGAGGGCAGGAACGACGTCCCAAGGAATTCGTCGTGAAGAGAAATGTTATAATTGCAATACCAGTGGTCACCTACAACGAGATTGTCGCCAGCCAAAGCGTGATTGGGGATCGTGTTTCAAATGTGGAAGCCGGTCGCACAAAGTCGATAGCTGTCCACAAAACCGGCAAGAAAGCAACGATTCTCTACCCAGAGCGTCACGGCAGGGATCATCGAGGCCGACGACTGTCAATCTGGTACAACCAACGTCGACGCAGACTCCATTTATGGTACCATTTAAATTTTCGCTGCATAGTCACGATGGTAATACTTGTGATTATTCTCTATCTGCTATGATCGATTCAGGTTCCCCCGTCAGTTTGATTAAGTCTAGTTTTACACCCGTAGCGTTTCGGTCACCTTATCAACGTACAGATTCGTTTAGCGGGATCAATGGTTCACCTTTGAACGTTGAAGGCATTTTTGAAACGACTGTTTGTATAAATAATGTAGATATTTTCATGAAATTTTTAATCGTTCCGGATACTACTATGTATTACGCCGTTATTTTAGGACGAGACTATATATTAAATCCTTCGTTAAAAATAACACTAGGACAGCAATTCCAAATAGAGTGTGTCGACGATTTCGAAAAACAAATTTTGCAGATTCATTACGTCGATGGGTCAACGGACCCAATAAAAAATTTAGATATAAACCCCGAAATATCGGGCTTAACCGAGGCTGTTAAAAATTTATTTTTCGAAGCACTAAACTCTTGCGATAATAACAGCATTACTCCTACCGGTTTCGAGATGGCGATCGAGTTAAAAAATACGCAGCCTATTAGCTTTCGCCCCAGGAGACTCTCCTTCGCCGATAAAGGAAAATTGAAGGAACTTTTAGACACTTTGCTTAGAGATAAGATTATCCAACCAAGTAACTCTCCGTACGCGAGTCCAATTGTGTTGGTACGGAAGAAAACAGGCGACGTGAGGTTGTGCGTAGACTATCGAGCATTGAATGCAATAACAATTCGAGATAATTACCCAACCCCGCTCATTGATGATCATTTGGACCAATTGAAAGGAAAAAAATATTTTTCTAAACTCGATTTACGTAATGGCTTTCATCACGTTAAAATGGCTAACGAATCCGTGAAGTATACTTCCTTCGTAACGCCACTCGGTCAATACGAATATTTGAAAATGCCTTTTGGCCTAACAAACGCACCGCGTGTATTCCAACGTTATTTATCTAACATTTTCAGTGAATTATTAAACGATCATAAAATATTATTGTATTTTGACGACATATTGGTCGCAACAACCACAATAGACGATCATTTAAATATTCTGCGTACTTAGTGTTTTTAGTTTAGCTGCTCAATATCAATTAGAGTTTCGTTGGGATAAATGCTCCCTTTTGTACACACATGTGAACTATTTGGGTTATTTGGTAGACGAGACAGGAATACGGCCTAGCAAAGAAAACGTAGAATCTGTTCTGAATTACCCTATTCCGAAGAATACCAAAGAACTACATCGGTTTGTTTGCCTAGCCAGTTACTTCCGTCGATTTATTAAAAATTTCTCAATTTTAGCGAAACCTCTTTACAATATAATAAAAATGAACGCAGAGTTTCGATTTGGTCCGAACGAACATCAAGCTTTCGAAATTTTGAAACAACGATTAGCAGAGGAACCTGTCTTAGCAATTTATGACCCGAAATTGGTAACAGAATTGCATTGCGACGCCAGTGCTAGTGGATTTGGAGCTATCTTGCTTCAGAAACAGGCGGATGGACTTTTTCGACCAGTATTTTACTTCAGCAAGCGTGCAAGTACCCCGGAATCAAAGTACCATAGTTTTGAATTAGAATGTTTATCCGTCATTTACGCAATTAAGAGATTTGATATCTATCTGTCTGGAATACATTTTAAAATAATTACAGATTGTGACAGTTTTCGATTAACTCTGAGCAAACAAAATGTAAATCCACGTATTTACCGATGGGCTTTATTTTTAGAAAATTACGATCACGAGATAGAACATCGACGTAACGAGAGAATGAACCACGTAGATGCATTAAGCAGGTGTCATATTAGTTTTAGAGGGGAACACGTTCGAGCAAGTTCTAGCGTTAAAACAATGCCAAAACGAGACCATTCAAGCAATTCGGAAACGTTTGGAAATAACCGAAGACAAAGTTTACGAGCTTAGAAATGGTTTAGTATATCGGAAAGCAGGAAAAAACAAGTTATTATTTTATGTGCCACGGATATTAGAATCAAATGTATTGCGTGCCTCCCACGACGATTTGGGGCATTTAGGTGTCGGAAAAGTGGTCCAGCACATTACACAGGTATACTGGTTTCCGAACATACGACAAAAAGTTAAGCAGCACATTCGGAATTGTCTCAAGTGTATAGAGTTTTCCCCCTTGGAAGGCCGAAGCGAAGGGCTTTTAAACAATATTCCGAAAGACAATGTACCATTTAGCACGATACATATAGATCATTGCGGTCTGTCTGAGAAAAGCGGGCGTGGTTATAAATTCATACTATTAGTTGTCGATGCATTTACAAAATTTATTAGATTGTTCGCGTGCAAGTCCACAACGACCGAGGAAGTTATTAAACATCTTAACGATTATTTCCAAAGTTACAGCAAGCCCAAACGTATAATTAGCGATCGCGGATCCTGTTTCACGTCGAACATTTTTAAAGAATTTATTGATGAAGCAGGAATAAGCCACGTGTTGATTGCTGTCGGAACACCTCGAGCCAACGGACAGGCTGAAAGATATAATAAATTAATAACGCCAATGTTAGCGAAATTATGCGAAGCACCCAAGGATTGGTCTTACGTTCTCGATAATGTAGAATACGCTATAAACAACACAATTTGCCAATCAACTGGAACTACTCCCAGCAAATTACTTTTCGGTGTGGACCAAGCAGGTAAAGTGAATGATAGCGTACGACCAATTCTTCTCGATAATATTGATCAATCGAGAGATTTAGTTGGGATAAGAAACAATGCGTGCGCCGTTATTGATAAGATGCAAGTGTTAATTATCCTGTAGGTTATGAAATAAGTTAAAGGTCCGTAGTACGTGAAAAATAAAAAAACAGAATATACAGTTTATTCAGGAGCGAATACAGGAGGAGCTTCTCGCTCAAGCGCTTCAGTTCAACTGAATTTGTTCGAAGTCTGTCCTCGGACAGTTGCCGCCTTTAAGGATGGTCATAAACGCAGAAGGGAGAACCCAGGTATTATGCCCCCACAACTGGGGGCGGTGAACTTGGGGGCCCGGGGTGTGAGCTGACCCGGGCCCCCGGGGGGGAGCGTAGCTCCCCCCGTGATAGGCCGACACCCCCCGGGTTAGTTTCCCGGTGTAGGGGGGTGTCGGTCCGTCCCTCCCCGATTGGGGAGGGGGATCCGTGGGGGGTTTGGGGAAAGGAAGGGTCGGGGCGTGCCGGATCACGCCTCCGACGGCCCTTCCTTCCGGTGGCGGCGTCTTCTTGTCTCGGCCGGGGCTGGTTCCTTCGGGACACCGACCCCGAGCGGGACACGAAGACTCCGGGAGCTGTGGGTGGACCGAGCTGGGGCTCGGGAAGCCCAATCCGAAGGCTCCAGGGATGGGGACACCGGGCGGGTCCCTCCGCCCGGGGTCTTATAGCGTAGGCAGTGGGGGAGGTTAACCCCTCCCCCGGGGCATGATGATAGCTGGGAGGTGTCCTGTTGAGTACTCGCGTGATCCAGGCACCTCCCCTTTAGCTTAGGTGGGCGTGAGGTTTTAGTGGGTAGTCTCCGGGGGCTCCGCCCCCCGGAGAGAATCCCACATAACCCCGGCTTCCCCCAGGGAGTCGGGGTATGTATAAAACATTTCCTCACGAAAAAAAAAAAAAAAAAAAAAAAAAAGGGAGAACCCAGGTATAAGGGATAGAGGAGACTTTTTCTTTCGTACGTAGATGCATTCTAAATGTATACTTTAACAGCAAGATCGCAATAAATTACTATATGATCGGCGTCACAAACCGAGCACTCAATATGGAGTCGGAGATTATGTATTGATTAGGAATCACGACGTTACGCCAGGAGTCAATAAAAAGTTAATACCTAAGTTTAAAGGCCCATATGAAGTAATTAAGGTGTTAGATTATGATCGATACGTACTCAGCGATATCGATGGGTTTCAACGAACACGTATACCCTTTTCGACGGTTGTAGGGCCCGACCAAATGAAACTCTGGCCAAATAATCGTGATGACTAATAATTTTATCTCATTTTATGTTACAATTTTATTTTTTTTTTTTGTGATTCCACTTTATCATATCTTTGTATATCGTTTCTTTTGTTTATTGCTCTGTTAGTCGCTGTGAAATCGACTTTGACCGAGGACGGTCATGGTGTCAGAATAGGCCGAACTGTAAAAGAAACAACACCTTGCGCTGCCTTGTATACAAGCGTGTGTCCCTTGCGCGAGGAAGGATTGTCGTTCCTCAGACAATGTTGTGGCGCGCGGTCGTCGCCCCGTGTTTTTCGACACAATAACTGATCGACGACGAAAAACCGCCGACACTAGTTTTCGTTTTGAGTTGTCCGTTAAACGAGTTTAGTTCACTTCAGACTTGGCAGAGAACATTTAATAAAGCATCTTTCAAAATTACACAATTTAGCTTCCTGAAAAGACCCTTCCACTCTACAACCTTGAGCATTGAAGAATCCGTTAACAATAAAAAGAATCTTTTAGCCACATTTCTAGACGTCAGCAGTGCATTTGATAACGTCAATACAAACATTCTTTTACAAAAATTGGCAATGATTGGCTGTCCATTAAATATTATTAAATTTGTTAAATCCATAACTTTTGAAAGGATAATATATACAGATCTCACAGGTAACCAGGCTAGAAAAGTTTTTAAGGGTGTTCCTCAAGGCGGAGTCCTCAGTCCACTTTTATACAATATATATACATTTCTAACATTGCTGATAACTTACCCAAGAGCGTCATAGTATCTCAATTTGCAGATGATATAGCAATTTATTGCAACAGATCCTCAGTCAGCAATAGTAAAAGACTATTAGAAAAAGCAATTTCGCATATTGACATCAACCTACGTAATTTAGGATTAGAACTCTGTGGGTGACCACAATAAATGAGTCGTGGATTGGACAAAGAGATTAATAATAGTTTAATCAACAGATATAGGATTGAATAGATACAATTACACGTTATACCACAAACTCTCGCCGGCACGTGGTTCACACGACGGTTACTCTCTCTCTCTCTCTCTCTCTCTTTCTCTTGTTGCTCTTACTCTCAGTACTCTCACTCTCTCGCGTTATACCGATGCGTGTTCTGTCGCGTCTCGCGGTGGTATATATCTCGCTCTCCCGGTTCTTGCTCGCTACGTACTTAAACATAAACATTACAGTATATAGAGCGACATTCGCACAGCGTGTTTTCAATATACAACCTAATGGTTTATTCACATCGCGTGCTCCTAAAACCTAACCCACAAACACTCTCCTCATAAAACCGTGTTTATACATTTCAACGGACTCAACATCCACCCAGGTCAAACAGAAATAAAGATCAAGAATACTACAATCAAATCAAGTGAATGTGTACGCTTCTTGGGGATAATCTTCGACTACAAAATGTCATTTAAAAATCAAATTGATCAATTACAGAAAAAATGCGCAAGAGCTATTAACATAATAAAATTTCTTCGGGATACGTGGTGGGGATCAGATCCAGAAACCTTAATAATACTTTACAAAAGTTTTGTTCGTTCAATACTAGATTATGGCTGCTTTGTATATTTTCCCACCCAACAAAACCAAATACGAAAGCTAGAGAAAATTCAATTCGCGGCAATACGACTTGCTCTTGGGTACAGAATTAGCACACCCACCAATATTCTTATATCGGAATCTAAACTTCAATTTTTACAAGAACGTGCCCGATTCCTATGTATGAATTACCTTTACAAAGTCCATTCAAACCAAAACACGGTTATATATGCAACTGTTTCACGGATCAGGAATATTATGGATAACAAGTACAGCAAACGTAAAAATAGTAACAGGCTAATATATCAATGCATAAAAGACACAAAAAACTCTATCAGTCATATTTTCTGCACCAGCAACCACTATAACGATGTTCGAGAATATTACACTTTTAATAGCAATATTTATGTTGACACGGAGTTTGGCTCATCTCTTCTGTATGCTGATAATCCCAACCTATTAATTGAAAATCTAATTAAAGAAGAAAAATCCTTGTCTATTTACACAGCCGGTAGTAAGTCAAAGGATTCAGTTTCTGTGGGAAGTTCATGTATTTGTAATGACTATGTAGCGGCCATCGGCACGTACATTTAGCAACATCTGGCGTGCAAATGGTCGAGCGAGTTTCTGGAACCCGTTGTCCCACAGCTGTTTTTGAGAAAGCCGTTAGTCGTCTTAGCAGTTTTTGTTATGGCACGTATTGGCCATTAGATTTTTACCATCGGCCTGAACAGCTCGTACGGGTATCATAAACCTCGAGTTTTCCAAAGGGACCCGGAAGCTAGGCAGGTAGGCGACAGCCGGCCGCGCCATGCACCGCGGGCCCGTCGGAAATCCCGCTGCATTACCGGAATTACGGGGTCGCCCCCGCGTTTAGAGAGACCGCGCCAAGGTCGAGAAGAGTCCCCGAAAAAGGTACCTGATTGGCTAAACAGGCTAATTCAGCCCCGGCCAATCAGGACGATTCAGGGATAGGCAACAAGCCTAGTAGACTAAGAAGAACGGAAGAGAGAACAGAAACGTTTTGACCGGAGAGTCGAATAGGTCTCGCGTCGCGTTGAAACATAGCAAAAGAGAACTCTGTGAAATACCACCTAGAAATAAACCAAGTTCCTGGTTCGAACACGCTGGGGAGATTCATTTAGACCAGACCCCCATATCCTTACAACTTAAATATAAATATAAAAACGCATCAATTTTCACTGCGGAATCTACAGCCTTGAACGACGCAGTCAAAATAGCTTTGAATCATCCCAATCAGAATTTTCTCATTTTTACGGATTCTCTTAGTGCACTACTCTCGTTGAAACAAACTAATATAAGCACAAAAACGAATCCCTATATCTTTGAAATAAGAAAAACCGTGTTCAACTTCGCATCCGAAACCACAAACGATAGTAAAATCAAATTCTACTGGGTACCATCTCATATTTGGTACATATTAACTAGAGTGCAGACGCATTAGCTAGAACAGCAACCAACACGATAGCCTCATTCTCCGTCAAAATTCCCTTCTCAGATCTAAGAGAATCGGTTAAATCAGCGGCAACACAAAACACATTTGACATCATAGAGAATGTGAGAAATACACGTTCATTTACAAGCGGCACAGATGGCCCCTCGACTACTTAGCATATTTTTCGAAGAGCGCTTCCCTTTTTCCGCCGTTTCCAAATGACCACGGAAAAGGGGGCCATAAAATGGTAAGCGAGGGCCCCGAACGGACAGAATGGGTCCTGGCGCATGTGCAGGCCATCCGTGCAATTGGCACTACACTTGGCCTGCGCCAGTCGAGGGGCCATAAATTAAGAGGCCCATTTTAGGGTACCGTGAACGCGCTGCTCCGGGAGTCATAGTTTTTAGAAGTGCACTAAAACGACTTGAGGGAGTGACTTTCTCCTCCACGGATCAAGAAGACCCTCCTCCCCCAAGTCGTCCAGCAAATAGGGATGATTTTTCCCCCGTTAGCGGATACCTCCGCCCAGTCGATTTTAGTTTAAATAGAGCTGACCCCGCAGCAGAAAGTTAGGATTCGAGTATTAAGATTTTTACGGATTCGGACTGTAGAGTGTTTTCGGTGTGTCGAGATTTTTAGTTCTCGAGTATACGCGACACGCTGACATTGTATTTAGCGGAAATCGTACAAGTGTGACGGTTTTAATTTCGGTCCGGATATAATTAATAAAGCATAGTTTCTTGTCTTTTCGGAATCCTCGACTGTTTGTGAAGTGTCGTGTTTACCCTCACCGTTCCTTTAATAAAAACAACAGAGAAAGAAGGTTTATCTAAAGGTGTAAACTACTTCACATACTTCCACAACCGAAAATCTAAACCGTGGTACAGTCACACAAATCTCCAACGTGAGATTGTCACAACGATAAACAGATGATGCAGATCAGGACACTACAATCTTGCCAGCTCTCTTGCTCGAATTGGCATAGTAAACGATCCACAATGTCAGTGCGGTTATGAGAGTCAGGATATCGACCACGTGCTATGACAGTGTCCCACGTGTTCGATGAACGGAGGTTGGAGTTTATCAGACAACTACGGAAACTGCATCTTTTTCTTCCGCTCTCATGCAATGTTCTCCTATCCAGACCTACGGTTGAAGTATGTAAAATAACCTACTCGTTTCTGTACTTTGTATTTTTAATAATCTCTTAATAATCTCTACTTTGAGATTCTAATTGCATTAAATAAAAAAAAAAAAAATCTCAACCTTTCTCTTAAAAAATGATGTTGCATATCTTATAATTTTTGCAGCTTCTTTCTTTCAATTTTGCGGGGAGTTTTTTATGTCAATTTCCACCAAATCGTAGGTGTAGAATCACGCTCTGGTGGCCGTGACATATAATTTTTTGACACCCTGTACATATTTCATTAAAGTCAGTTCGCCAGTACAAGTGTGGATCATTCACAGACCTTACCCACACCTTCTTCACTTCGGTACAGAAAATTCATTTGTAATATTATTAGTAACAATATTGTTCAGTCATTAAATTTTCTAGAAATACTTTTCTCCGTCTCTAATAAATCTTTTAACAAATCAAGGGTCTCTTGGGGGTGACAGCTGTCCACGGAATGAAGATTGGAGCCTGTGCGGAACAACAGCCTGTCAATTAACTTGCAAAAATCCTAAGCCAAGAATTTGCACGGTGGTTAGCATTCAAAGCCTACAATTTCAGAAAAGAGGATTCGTTGTATCATTTCTAATTGTGCGGTTGTATTTGTGTTTCAGCCATGCGTTATAGGCTGCCAATGCAAACCTGGTTTGCTGAGAAACGAGTCGGGAGATTGCGTGCCTAAAGAATCGTGTCGTACGTAAATATTTTTAGATTTTTGTGGTTTTCATCGTTCAGTATTTTATTACTTTTGGAATACTTTTGTTACTTTCTAATTAATCGTTGTACAAATTAAGCGGCTGATGGACCTGAAAGCTGTTCACCGCACGAGGAGTGGAACGATTGCGGAACAGCCTGTCCGTTAACTTGCGAGAATCCTGAACCAAGAGTTTGCACGAAGGTTAGTTGTCAAATCCTTCAAAATCAGACACGAGAAAGTTCTGCAACGATCTGGGAGAGATATTGGCCTTCGTTTCAATCAGTTGACCTATTCTAATCAGTGCGTCTTCATTTGTGTTTCAGGAATGCGTTAGTAGAGGCTGCCACTGCAAACCCGGTTTGCTGAGAAACAAATTTGGGCGGTGCGTTCCTAAAAAGTGGTGTTGTTCGTAAATGTTTTTATATTTTTACGGTTTTTATCATTGAATATTCTGTTACGCCAGATCGAACTGTAATTTTCACGTGTTACGTCCCGCGATTCGCTTCGGGCGATAGCGCGAATTACGAGGTCGCGGACAAGACGTCGATAATAATAATTCAGCTTTTGGGTCCACACGACTCGGGACACGCGGGAGACTTTCGGACGCGCGTAATTATTTGGCCGACACTCACCGGCCCAAGCCCCTTCGGCTACTCTCACCGGACTAGACCCTTCCGGCTGCTTCCCACCGGGCTAATCTCCTTCGGACGATGCTCGCTGGTCGTGATGCTCAGGCTCGGGGTTGCGGACGCTGCTCGTCCCGTGGAAGAGGCTCCTCTGGGTGCTCGGCGGGCTGAGACTGGGCTATCTCTCGGGCACGGTCGACAGGAGCCAGCGTGATCCGGGCGGGCGTCCTCCAGGGGACCTGCTCTCGTTGACCGGTTACGACGCGCACTTTCCCGGAAAAATTAGTTACACGGGCGATCGTCGGGACCGCTTCCGCGCTCAGAACCGCACGAACTGGTCCTGACCTGCCGCTGCTAGGCCGTACTCGCGGGCGAGCTTTCGCAGCTGATATTTCTGGACGGCGCGACGAGGCATGTCACTTCTCAATAGAACAATGTACGCGAGCTAAACAACTACGAAATCGATGGAAGAATCTGGTTCTCGATAGCGTACCGGGCCGCTGGTGGGCTACGGGCGTACGAATAAGAACTCAGATTCAGTTCAATAAACAATCTGTTTTCTCGGAGGGTGTACCGAGCCACTGGTGGGCTGCAGACGTACGGAAGAGAACACAGATTTATTACGAATATCGGAAATGACAATTAATGAAATCACATGCGACGAAGGGTAGGGATTCGATTGAATGGAGTCGTGGTTATGGTAATAGTTATTTAATCAATAAGAAAACTATATATGTATACACTTGTGCCTATGGCCTAGTTATAATACGCGAAAGAAATAGCAAGGCGTGGAATAAGACGCGGAATGGAAGGGTAGAAAAACTCCAAGATACGTTGTCTCGCGGTGGAGTTCAGGACAGAACGAACTAATTAATTAATTAGGGGGCCACACTCTGCTCCTTCGGTGCGGAGTGGGTCAGTGGAGCGGGGGTGAGTCTGGGCATGGATGAATGGTGGGGTAGGAGGCATTAACGCTCGGAGTGAGGATCGCTGGACGCGATGACGTACTACCGAGCGTCGTCGCGCGGTTTAGGGTGAGGTGTTTAGCGGGAAGGTACGTGTGATAGGATTGGTAGGATAAGGTGGATTGATACTTAACTATAGGATTGTTCTTATGTTCTATCGTGTTCGTGTTACAATGGTTGTGTACTTAGCGGCTATGAGCATATAATACAAAACAATATGATATCTTAAAACTACGCAAACGTCGCGTGACGTCACACACGCATTGTTATTTTTAGAAATGTACAATAAATATTTCTACGGACATACGTAGCCTTCGTTGCGAGCATTTTATTTTGGAAACTTTGTCATACCTATACAGTTTTCTTTCGATACAAGACAACTATGTTTTTTTTTTGCAACAAGAAAATCCCTATCCCCTCTTTTTCTTTCGAAGTTGTCCGCTGGATTCGTTTAGGGCCAGAATGGCCGGCGGACCACTTTGTGTTTTAGGTACCCTCATCCGCAATAAGTCGTCCGAAGCCATCGTCTTATATCGAAAGAAAACTGTGTAAAGTATAAGTTTGATAATAAAAAATGTAATTGAATTATTATCTTACTGAGATAATAATAATAAAACTGTTTGTTTTCATAGTATGCAGAATGTAAGCTGAGGAGATAATAATGTTTGATCTTGCAAACATGAAATCTCATTTCCACAAACACATCGACGGGTTCGTTAGTGTATGCTTACCTTATTTTGTTAAACCATCGAACTTCTTCACGTACACTGCTACTCAAAAGTACGTGGATAGTTGTCATTTTCTGAGAATCGATGACAAAAATTCATTTTATCGTATTTATTCATATTATTAGCAGATAGTAATCTGGTTTACACCAGCACCTAAATTGAACCACTCTTCACAATGTTATATCAATGCGAATATTTATGCAAAATGAAAATTGTCTGCATTAATTGCAAGACGTTACATAAACATTTATCTCTTTCTTAGTATGTAATTGTAGCGAAACGAAAATAATGCAACACCAGTTTTAAATTCTTTAAGTGTTGCTACTATTGTTCCGTCCTCAACGGACTTTCTAAACTGCCTGGCATTCATCGAAACAGCTGTTTAGATTCCTTTAGTCAAACTAGCTGCAATTAAAATTTAATGGTTTTAGTACATGAAGACGAAATGGGCGTTATTCCTTTAGTAACATTAGGTTTATTGTGTATATAATTAAGTTATCGTAATCAATGCCGTCGAACCGTCCGACAATAAAACAATTAATACGCGTGCGTTCAATGGGACATCGTGCCTCTCCTCAAGCGACCCAACGTTTACGACGGTCCGCCCATTCATTTCTACTTCGGTCGCCAGCTCGGGGTACCTGATGTACCGATATTTGTCTATTCTTTCGGGTTTTCCGCACCAGCCAATCAGCCGCTAGTCATTCAACTCAGCGTATAAAAAGGGTAGACATCAGTTCGAAAAAACACTTCGCAAATTGACTTCGCTCAAGTCACGTCGATGACTTAGTTCGCATCAACTCGATTCAACTTGCGCTCGCCACGTCGCTTTTCTGTCTGGTCTATCGACTTGTCAAGTCCAGCAGAACCGTCGCATCGATCGCCTGCTTACACGA
Organism: Halictus rubicundus; assembly: GCF_050948215.1. Taxonomy (NCBI): domain Eukaryota; kingdom Metazoa; phylum Arthropoda; class Insecta; order Hymenoptera; family Halictidae; genus Halictus; species Halictus rubicundus. The sequence goes on along the minus strand of NW_027489808.1, from coordinate 11,087 downwards.
TCTGCGACGCCAGTCTAGTCGATAACATTGTCAATTCATCATTGTTAAAATAAACGATTCAACCAAGAAACAGCTGTCCTTCATTAATTTGACGTAGAGCGGTATCAGAATATCGTCATCGCGCAACCGGCTGAATTGTTTCGTTCGGGTTTAAATATGTTTTTATTAAAACGTAACAAATAACAATTGTTGCCTGCGGAATTAACGTTGGGCAACTGATTCACGGAGCCAGTAGACTCTCGCGGTACAAGAAATATGGAGAATTTCCGAGTAAAGAGTTTTTAACGACTGTAAGTCGACGAGTGTCGTATGTAAGTCGTACGAGTAACGGTTGAAGACCAACGAGTAACGAATGAAATCTCAATGTAGTCTTTCCGAGTAACGAGTGAAGACTTGATGCAGTCTTTCCGAGTCAAACTTCTGTGTTGATCTAACTTCTGTCCCGATCTAACTTCTGTCCCGGGGTCCGCTCGCTGGTCACCTCGGTGGTGCCGAGAAAACATCCCAATTTGGGGGAAAAGTCTTTCTCATTCGCTGGCTGACATGAAGGGGAAGAATCTTCCGGACAACCCTCACCGGTGGAGGAGGAAGTCTCCACCCACAAGTGAAACCAGGAAAGTTGGGAAAAAAACGAATTGCAGGACCCCGGAACCAGAGTTGGGCATTATTTAGATAAAAAATTATTTAAATAACGATTCGAATAAAAGATACTTTATCTTTATTCGTTATTCGAAGGTTCGAACAAAAAAAGTATCTTTATTCGACGAGTATCGGATAAATAATTTTATTCGACGAGAATTTATCCGACGAATAAAGATAATTTTTTTTATTCGAAGCGGATTTATTCGAACTTCGAATAATTTTTTCATCCTTTATCTGTATCTTTTATTCGAAGGCTTCGAATAAATCTTCGAATAACTTTTGCCGAGCGTCGAGCATCAAAGACTCAGCGACGACAGACGACATACAATGTAAGTGGATGGAGAATCGCGCACGAATGAAAGTTTAAACTTTTAGATTTTTCAACATATCCTCAAAAAATTGTGACGAGCGAATGGAGGGGATTTTCCTGATGAAAATGTGCTCAAATTCGAGTGTAATCGAACAAGTTTCACTGATACCTAATTTTACGATAAAAATTACAGTCTCATTAAAGAAAGTCCAAATGATGTCGTGTTTGGACTCATTTCGATCGGAACAAGCTCTACAACTCGTTCGTCTTAACAATATTGTTCTGATTAAAAACATACAAGCATAAATTGCCAATAATGCGCGATTCTACTCTATTAATTATTCTTTTTTGCAAAATTTATTTTTACGTTCGGACATCTATTTTAACGCTTCGGATAAAAATTTTAATTATGAAAATATGGAAAGGAATATAAAAGGGAAATATTAATAAATATGGTTAAAGCGGCGTATGTAGATATTATTTATTTATTTTTTTTTTTTTGTGGTGAATACAAGAAATCGCTTGACATTTGTCCTTAGACCTAAGGAAAAACCACGTTCCCAAAAACCCTAGGCAAAGCGTTGATACAATCTGTCTTTACATATGTATTATGAAGGTAACATTGTATTGGTAAGTATAATGTTCTGTTACACAAATGTTTACATTTCGGAGAATTTAGAGCTGTCCGTCATTGCCTGTCCTTTTGTGTACTTCTTGCTTGTAACTTGCGACCTTCTTTCTTGATGTCTTCTTGAAAGAATTACTCACTTGTTTTTTTCCAATGAATCTTTCTCTAGATACCATATTCCAACTTCTGGAGGTACATCCTTTCCAGAAAGAATGTAACATCTCCAGTGGAGGGCACATCCTCTTGTGAGAATAGTGACTGCCTCACCTAAGTCGGTCTTAAATAGGGTAGGTAGAGGAAGAGTCATTGCTACAAGCGAGCAATTCTTTCTTAGTCTTCTACGACGAAACGTCCGCTTCTTGGCAAAGGCGAATCAGCGAATTCTCTTTTCCTTGGAAGTTTCCTCGTGTTATTCCTTCGTTGTTCTTTGCCGTCGTCCTGTAGCGCAGATCCGTATCATTTTTGAAATCCTGCAACTCCTATAACATAAAAAGAGAAACATTCTCATTTAAAAATTTGTTTTGTTACACGTACAATTGAAATTTTACTATAGCTCATAAGTCATAACTAACCTGGCGCCTGGTGCTCGCTTTCCACGCTGCTGTCTCGTTGTGTGCTTTTCCCTTTTCCGGTGGTTCCTCGATGGTTGTCATCTCATTTGCCCTTTTTCAAACTGGATTTTAGTAGCACTCTTCTTTCGAAGTTTTTGTCCGACAGCCTGTTGCATTTTGGTGAATTTGCCATGGTTGCATAAGAAAACAGTCTCTCTACTGACGCTGACGACGGCAGTGGCATGTTGTACTTGAGGAATATTTTCTTAATTGCTGGATATTTTTCTAGAATCGTCCAGTCCCTTGTCGTTTCCTCCAGGAAGTGTAGTATCTGTAAAACAAAATTTTTTTAATTAACAACATACATACTGCATGTGCTGCATTAAGTTGAAAAAATGTATTTACCAAGTAGGCAACACTTTACTAACCTGCAATGATGCTTTGGACGTATAGCCCAGAACTTGGTGTGCTGGATTATCGCCAAAATCGAAAAAGTTCTCGTGAGCTGAAGTTGTTTGGGACGTCGATGGTGTCGTCGGCACGCCTTCGATTGGCGGGTTGCTGCTGTTCTTCAGCTCTTGAATAACTTTGTTTCGGAACAAATTCATCAATTCATCTCGGCGGTCTTCCTGTATGCAGGGGAACCACCGGTTTTTGACATGTGGATGCGATATTGCCGCAAGTCCAACATTTTCTGCTACCTCCGTGACGAGTTCGAAGTGGTCTTTGAATCTCGTTTCCAGGCTAAGGAGAAGTTGGACACTTAACGATCCAAGAAATGTCCATCTCTTCTCCGTTAGAATTTGCAGTTTTCTTCTGAGGGAGAGAAGACAGGGCAGCAACGTTCCATAGAAAATGTCTCTCTCCCCCTGCAATATATCAATTGCTTCGGCGATTGGTGATGTGCACTTGACGTGTTCTTCGATATAAATGAAATCACTCTCTCTTAGAATGTTTCGTACGCCAAGGACTCTCCCTATATCTGTAAGCTTGTCCTTGTTCTCTGACAACTGCTTCAGAGAATCGTATAGGGAGTTCCATCTGGTTTCTCCAGGTCTCTTCAAAGCGTGGCCAATTATAGACTGGATTTCTTCCGCGGATTTCGGACGCATAGCCGCTTTCCATAAAATGTTACATTTTTGCATCACCTCCGTGTGTACCGCCGATAGCAGCTCGTCCGCTCGGATTGCATTCACCATGTCCGTGGTGACACATAGGCTCAACGTGTGTGCATCACATCTGATGTGGCGGGGCAATATATGGTTCATGAAGAACCTGTTTACCACTTCGTCCTCTTCTTGATCTTCTTCTTGATCTTCTTCTTGATCTTCTTCTTCTTCTTCTTCCTCTTCTTGCAGTGCCGATGATTCCACTGCGATGGCTTCATCTTCATCCTCGATTCGGATCACTGATTGTTTAACGCCAAAGCGCTTGAACGCTTTGGCAAAGTTCGCCGCGTTGTCGGTTACGGTCGCGACGATTTTGTCACTGGTGAGCCCGAATTCGGCGTGAATCGTGCTCAACATGTCCGTGATTCGATCGAAGGAATGCACACCCGCGAAGCGTCGACAGGCATGCGCCGCTGATTTCCTCTCATAGTAGGAGGAAATCCAATGCGCTGTCACGCCGAAGAAACTTCTTCTCCGTGCAGACCAGATATCTGCTGTGGTACATACAAATGGCACTGTCTTAAAAACTTCCGCAATTTTTTTATTATTCTCCACAAACATTGTTCCCATCACTCGTCCCACTGTGCGCCGACTTATGTTTGTTACAGCACCCGGCACTCCCAAGTTTTTAAAAATACGGTGAAAATAAACATCTTCCACCGATCTCAGGGGAATCATGGCGTTTATGGCGTATCGTGTTACGTCCACCTCGAATTGTTTTCGGCTGGTCCTCTTCTCTCGTTGGTCCTCTTCGGCAGGGGTTGTCGGCATAATAGAGTCCTGGTCCTGGTCCCGATTCCGGGTCCTGATCCTGGTCCTGGTCCTGTATACTATATACTCTATATACTACCACTATATTCCTCGAATTCAACGGGATGCTTCCGCTTCAAATGCGAGCGGAAGTTTGAGGAAGACGTCAATTGTCCTTTAATCTCCCTCACCGTTGGAAGGCAAACTTGACACACGCCAACAACATTTTTGTCTTGGCATGTGGCAATTTGGAAGTACTTCCCATTTAAAATGGTTGGCACTTGGTTGCTTGTCGAACCGGATGGTTCGATGGTTGTTACAGCAACTCTTTCTGGATCCATAGCGATCGTTACGTATGAAAACGCGATTGATATAAAACTGATTCGTTTACGGTGCGTGTTCAACAGCGCGACGAAGACTGGCTGAACGAACGTTCAGCCCTCTTTTATATGCTTCTTGCTCATACATTGTCTTTTGCCTATGACAGAATCGGCAGATCTCCAAAGGACGCTTTCGGCACCCTTGGTACTTGCCGCCTTACGAAGGAATCGGCAGATGACCAATGGACGCTTTCGGCGGGCGATGCTTTGATCGACAACTATGTCAGATCGCCGCGCTAGCTGTTCATGGGCTAAAAGATCAAAGTCCTCAATGTCCTCATAACGATTTTTAACGAATTTATAATGCTTTTTAAATGTCAATTGCATGGAGAATCGCGCATTATTGGCAATTTATGCTTGTATGTTTTTAATCAGAACAATATTGTTAAGACGAACGAGTTGTAGAGCTTGTTCCGATCGAAATGAGTCCAAACACGACATCATTTGGACTTTCTTTAATGAGACTGTAATTTTTATCGTAAAATTAGGTATCAGTGAAACTTGTTCGATTACACTCGAATTTGAGCACATTTTCATCAGGAAAATCCCCTCCATTCGCTCGTCACAATTTTTTGAGGATATGTTGAAAAATCTAAAAGTTTAAACTTTCATTCGTGCGCGATTCTCCATCCGCTTACATTGTGTGCCGTTTGGCAGTCGCTGGGTCTTCGATGCTCGGCGCTCGGCAAAAGTTATTCGAAGATTTATTCGAAGCCTTCGAATAAAAGATACAGATTAAAGATGAAAAAATTATTCGAAGTTCGAATAAATCCGCTTCGAATAAAAAAAATTATCTTTATTCGTCGGATAAATTCTCGTCGGATAAAAGTATTTATCCGATACTCGTCGGATAAAGATACTTTTTTTATTCGAACCTTCGAATAACGAATAAAAATATTTTTATCTTTTATTCGTTATTCGAAATTTTTATTTAGATAAATATTTTGCCCAACTCTGCCCGGAACAGCCCGAGTATTTAGCCTAAGTGGCTCGCGAACGAATTTATTGCCCCTTAACTTGGGTCCGGTGACGACGGTTAAGGGGCACGCGCACGTGTGGCACAAGAGGGGTTGCGCTCTTGGCCTGGTCGACGCTTGAGCGGGCTGTAAGGCCCGCTTTGTTCGAATCCGAGACCTCCGGTACATTGCGGGTGGTACGCGGAGCGAGGATTTCCCGGATTGAACTTTTATGGCCACTTTCCAATGCCATCAGCTAAAAAACCCTCGAGGACCGTGCGTACGGCCACTCGAGAATTAGCATTCTTCTAGTTTTCGAAGGATGGCTAGAAATCGGAGAAGGGCATTAATTTATGGCTTTCAGCTTTAAATCATAGTATATGTTCGTTGCGAGTCGGCTCATTAATTGATCCCTGCCCGCGTAGATCGATTACTTAATTCGATCGCAACCTCGTGAAAATAGGGAAATCCTACATTTGGGGGCTCGTCCGGGATTGCGTGGGCAATTAGATCAAGTGATCGGGACGATTCGGTTACGAGGTACAGTTGAAGTTGAAAGTAAAGTTGAAAGTGTCGTTTCGCGATTTATTCAGTTGTACGGCAGTGTGTAAGTTGGCCACTAGCCAAAGGAAGTTGTTAACAATCAGCGAGCGACATTACGTTGTAATCAGAAAATTACCGAGATGAACGGAGGTGCAGAGGGCAACTTGGGAACGTTGAACGGAAGCGAAATGAAGACTAAGGATAGGACGAACGAAAAATTGTCAGAAGAGACGATAGACTCAATGAAGGTGAAAGAGTTGCGAGAAAAATTAAGAGAGTTGCAACTAGCAGGTACAGGCAACAAGAACGAGATGCGAGTGAGACTGAAAAATTACCTTCGCGGCGGAACAGAAGAGGAGGAAGAAGAATCCGAAGACGAGGAAACAGACGACGATTCCGACGAAAACATGGAAAGTGCAATGGAAGAAGATAAAAAACATCGCACACCGAGGAGACATACCAGCTCAAGAAACGAAGTGATAAAATTCACAATTAAAGACGTCGACAATAGTATCCCATACTTCACAGGTGACGACAAATTGCCAATTAAAAAGTGGGTCAACGATTTCGAAGAACTAAGTGCGTTGCTTGAATGGAACGACTTACAAAAGTTGTTATACGGAAAAAGAATGATGAAGGGATCGGCGAAACAGTTTGTTACCTACGAAAAAGGGATAGTATCATGGCAGATTCTTAAAAAGAGGCTGTTGCAAGAATTTAAGGCGGAAATGAACGGCGCGTTAATCGATGAAGAGTTGCGTAAACGAAAAAGGCGGCCGAATGAGAGCGCGCGACAGTATGTGGGGGCCATGCAAGGAATTGCAAGCCAAGGATCCGTGGAAGAAGATGCGTTAATCGAACATATTATTAATGGCATCCAAGATCGAGAACACAACAAAACGATGCTGTATGCAGCGATGTCGCTTCACGAATTAAGGAGAAGCTTAGAACTATACGACCGAAGAAAAGAGAAAGAAAAGGACGCCGACAGCGGCAGACGCCACGGGGAAAGGAAGGAACGCGACGGAGAAGACAGGAAGATGCAACAACGACCAGCACGGTTTCAGGAGGCAAGGTTTCAAAAGAAGATGCATTGTTTCTCCTGTGGGTCAGTGGAACACGATGTAAAAAATTGCACGCATAAAGGAAAGGGGCCTACATAAATGCTTTGCGTGTAACGAGTTCGGACATTTATCAAAAGACTGCCAAACGCGTGTAAAATCGCTAAATAGTGGAGACAACGTCAGCTGTGTAAGAAGTGTAAAAAACCGGCTGAGTGCTGTTAGTATAAACAATGTTGTGTGTTACGCGCTTATAGACACGGGAAGTGAGGTAAATTTAATGCGAGAAGACACGTGTCGCAAAATCGGTAATCCTAAGTTACAGTCGACATCGCGGGTTTTTAGCGGCTTTGGAAATGCGCGAACGGTACCCGTCGGTATATTTAAAACGCAAGTGCGCGTCGGCAATAACGACTTCGACGTTGAAATGTTCACGGTGCCGAATGACGCTATGTCAACCGAGTTAATACTAGGACAAGATTTCTTAAAAGATGTGCAAGTGCAGATAAACCAAGGTGAAGTCGTGATAAAAAAAAGTGAGTCCAAGGCCCGAATCAATCGCCGATGCAGCGGAATCTGTCCTGATGGGTGGCCTGGCGAGCGTCAACTGCATCGAACAAAGTGAATTGGACATTGTTAATGGACAATTTAAGAAAGAGTTGCGGAACGTTGTAGAAAGGTATGAGCCGGCTAAAAATGTAAAAACAGCGGTCGAAACCCGAACTACGGTTGTAGACAAAAATCCAGTCCGACTGCGTCCCAGGCGTTTAGCTTTTAAGGAAAAGGAAATATTTGTAACAGACCTGGCTGCGCCAGGCCTGTTCCGAGCCGAACACGGCCGACGGATGCCGAGATCCGCCGGCACCCGCGAGCGCCCCTGCGATCCCCGCACCCCCAAACCGATCTTGGCGGGAACCGGAACCCGCCATGACGAAGTACCGCCGCGCCGGATACCGGACGACGCCGGAAAACCCGGCCGCGAACCGCACCGCACCGCACCCCTCGCGTAGAAGACGAGAGAGACGAGCCGGAAAACGGCCTCTTTGGCTTTCCGCCACGCGCGAGTCCGGTCGCACGAAAACAGAATTGCGAACCGAACCCAACGCGAGCCGCCGGGATCCTGCCGAAGACCGCTCCGCCGCGACCCCGAAGCCGCCGGAGCTTAAGGGGGCCGGCAGGAATTTGACCTTGACTGTCACGCCAATTCTTGAACGGTCCTCGAACGGTCAGTAGGGAAAACTCATTGTGGAATGGTTAAAATTTTTTTTGTGGAACTATGTCGCGTCTACGACATATCGGTAAAAAAGAATATATGAAATGCCGATTGAGGATGGTAAGAAGATTGAGTAGTAGCGGAAGAGAGAAACGAAAATTGAGAGAGAAAGCTAGCGACTAGACATGGTTGCCACATATAATCCTTCGCCTCACTGTTGCCATGTCATCAAAACCGTAAATGTACAAGCGTTTCGTGAAACTGATTCCTGCCTCGTGAGCCCGATTCAGCCGACCAACACATGCTAACACATACATTGCCACGGGCGCGTAGATATACGCAGGACTCGTTGTCACATTACCTCTGCAGTTTTTCGCTAATATCTCTGGAATGAAACTCGAATGGCGGTCACGTGTATGCAAAAGCTAATGAAATCATTTGATGTATATTAAATTAAATCAATTTATTCTTAACATTATAATAATTTTATATATATTACCAGGACTTCTTGAAAATGTGCCGGCATTTACTTCCTGGCAGAAAGAAAATTATATTCAAATCTCATTTGAATGAAATTTAAAGCAGCTCTTTTTATGCCACGAAGCGCATAAATGTAATAATATATGTATACTATTATATATATGTATATTTATATATATCGTCTATGTCACGCCGTATTTTATGTACACTACAAAAATTGGTGTGGCGCGACGGTAGCGTGCCAAGCTTTCACCCGGCCGACCAGCGTTCAAATCCTGCCTACTAACGCATTTTTTTTTTATTTTATTATGTTTTATCGTTATGTATTTATATTTTCAATCGATTTTTATATAATAATTATATATTAAATTTTATAAATTTCCTGTGATTTTCCGGATTTCGAACAAGTTACTATTACGTTTGTGTGATGAGACATCTCGATATAGACGTGTTAAAAACGGATCACCCTTTCTTCATTACATTATAAAGTCAGAAAAGTAAAACCATAAAAGTATCTACTAAAAACGTTTCCCCTTCGTAATGACCCCTTTAGAAGGATAGAGAATTGAACATTGACTTCACAATGAGCTGGAAAAGGACGCGGGGTGTCCCCGTTTCAGGTAGGTGAGTGGTGCGCTCCGCAATACCAGCAGACTTCGTTTACGACTAAATGACCCTATTTTTACCTCGAGAACTATGGGTCATCCCTGTTGTAGTAATGTTTCGGCTTTTATTCTTTCTATGTGGTGTTTATTGACCGAATCTCAAAGGATTTTTCGATCTCTTACAAATTCTTGATTTTACAGACATTTCAAAAAACGTGTCACCCTTTTTCCATTAATTCTAAGACTAGAACTCCCAAATCGACGTTATGACCTTCGAATGACGAATCAAATTTTTTGTTTTCTTTCATTCGTTATTTGAAGTTTTTATTTAGACATATATTTTGCAGACAGTACCTCGCAGACTGCAAAGCCGACAACACGAAATTCTGGTTTTGAAGTATATTTTATGAAACCCTAATTGTCAAGTAAATAATCACCACCTTCTCGTGGTTTTCATTGAGCAATGACACCTTTCTTGTAGAACATATTCAATTCACATACAAACTAACATGTATACGTAATCAATCAGAATTCTCCATTCTTCTGAAGGGTTCATTTTGAAGGGGAAACTTCAGGGAATGTGACCATATTTTTTCCAACATGTGAATCACTGGCTCATCATCGGAAAAAAACGCAAAAGAGGAATTTGTTTACAGTTTCCTACATTGTAAAGTTACTTGTCATGGTCGAAAAAATTATTTTATAACAGCCGTATCCTTTCTAAATTAAACAAAAAGTAGTGTAGCTGAAGTGGAAACAGTCCCGGAGATAATAATGCGCAAGCGAGGCCCGTTCATCGACAATGTAGGCAGAAATTGTAAACTTCGCCTGTAATTTCTAAAAATAGTTCTCAAGCTGCAAAAAAGAAATTATTGCTAAACCTCTTCAACTGTTACATGGACTACAACATATTTCATTCTAGTTAATTACTAGAATATAACGGATATTTTTCTATTCTATAAATAAGTAGTAAATAATTAGACTTTATTCGAACAGATCTTCAAATAAGGGTATCATATTGTCATCCGACACTGGCGCTCAACACGCACCAGAGACCAGAGTTGGGCATTGTTTCGATAAAAAATTATTTCAATAACGATTCGAATAAAAGATACGCGGATGGAGAATCGTGCATTATTGGCAATTTATGCTTTTATATTTTTAATCAGAACAATATTGTTAATACGAATGAGTTGTAGAGCTTTTCACGATCAAAATGAGTCCAAACACGGCATCATTTGTTTGTGATTTTTATCGTAACATTACGAATCAGTGAAACTTGTTCGATTACACTCGAATTTGACCTCATTCTCATCAGGAAAATCCCCTCCATACGCTCGTCACAATTTTATGAGGATATATTGAAAAATCTAAAAGTTTAAACTTTCATTCGTCCGCGATTCTCCATCCGCTTACATTGTATGTCGTCTGTCGTCGCTGGGTCTTTGATGCTCGGCGCTCGGCAAAAGTTGTTCGAACATTTATTCGAAGCCTTCGAATAAAAGATACAGATAAAAGATGGAAAAATTATTCGAAGTTCGAATAAATCCGCTTCGAATAGAAAAGTAACTTTATTCGTCGGATACATTCTCGTGGAATAGAATTATTTATTCGATACTCGTCGGATAAAGATACTTTTTTAATTCGAACCTTCGAATAACGAATACAAATATTTTTATCTTTTATTCGTTATTCGAAATTTTTATGTAGATAAATATTTTGCCCAACTCTGCCAGAGACGAAACCAACGAATTATCATGCCCGGTCCTCTCGGCCTGGTACGGGGGGTGAGGTTTATG
>NW_027489807.1:0-24653 GCF_050948215.1 Halictus rubicundus | reverse complement strand
AGAAAATACCAGAATATACCAGAATATACCAGAATATACCATAATATACCAAAATATTACTCGAATATAGAAGAATATACGAGAATATACCTGAATATACTAGAATATACTAGAATATAGCAGAATATACCGAATATACTTGAATATACCTGAATATACCATAATATTACTAGAATATAGAAGAATATACCAGAATTTGCCATAATATTACTTGAATATAGAAGAATATACCAGAATATACCATAATATTACTACAATATAGAAGAATATACGAGAATATACCCGAATATACTAGAATATAGCAGAATATACTAGAATATAGCAGAATATACCAGAATTTACCAGAATATACCAGAATATACCATAATATTACTAGAATATAGAAGAATATACGAGAATATACCTGAATATACTAGAATATACCAGAATATACCAGAATATACCAGAATATACAATAATATACCAAAATATTACTCGAATATAGAAGAATATACGAGAATATACCTGAATATACTAGAATATACTAGAATATAGCAGAATATACCGAATATACTTGAATATACCTGAATATACAATAATATTACTAGAATATAGAAGAATATACCAGAATTTGCCATAATATTACTAGAATATAGAAGAATATACCAGAATATACCATAATATTACTACAATATAGAAGAATATACGAGAATATACCCGAATATACTAGAATATAGCAGAATATACTAGAATATAGCAGAATATACCAGAATATACCAGAATATACTGGAATATAGCATAATATACCAGAATATGCCGGAATATACCATAATATTACTAGAATATAGAAGAATATACGCGAATATACCTGAATATACTAGTATATAGCAGAATATACCAGAATATACCATAATATTAGTAGAATATAGAAGAATATACGAGAATATATCTGAATATACTAGAATATACCAGAATATACCAGAATATACCATAATATTACTCGAATATAGAAGAATATACGAGAATATACCTGAATATACTAGAATATAGCAGAATATGCCAGAATATACCATAATATTACTAGAATATAGAAGAATATACGAGAATATAAATGAATATACCAGAATATAGCAGAATATACCAGAATATTACTAGAATATAGAAGAATATACGCGAATATACCTGAATATACTAGAATATACCAGAATATACCAGAATATACCAGAATATACCAGAATATACCAAAATATTACTCGAATATAGAAGAATATACGAGAATATACCTGAATATACTAGAATATACTAGAATATAGCAGAATATACCGAATATACTTGAATATACCTGAATATACCATAATATTACTAGAATATAGAAGAATATACCAGAATTTGCCATAATATTACTAGAATATAGAAGAATATACCAGAATATACCATAATATTACTACAATATAGAAGAATATACGAGAATATACCCGAATATACTAGAATATAGCAGAATATACTAGAATATAGCAGAATATACCAGAATATACCAGAATATACCAGAATATACCATAATATTACTAGAATATAGAAGAATATACGAGAATATACCTGAATATACTAGAATATACCAGAATATACCAGAATATACCAGAATATACAATAATATACCAAAATATTACTCGAATATAGAAGAATATACGAGAATATACCTGAATATACTAGAATATACTGGAATATAGCAGAATATACCGAATATACTTGAATATACCTGAATATACAATAATATTACTAGAATATAGAAGAATATACCAGAATTTGCCATAATATTACTAGAATATAGAAGAATATACCAGAATATACCATAATATTACTAGAATATAGAAGAATATACGAGAATATACCAGAATATACTGGAATATAGCATAATATACCAGAATATGCCAGAATATACCATAATATTACTAGAATATAGAAGAATATACGCGAATATACCTGAATATACTAGTATATAGCAGAATATACCAGAATATACCATAATATTAGTAGAATATAGAAGAATATACGAGAATATATCTGAATATACTAGAATATACCAGAATATACCAGAATATACCATAATATTACTCGAATATAGAAGAATATACGAGAATATACCTGAATATACTAGAATATACCATAATATTACTAGAATATAGAAAAATATACCAGAATATACCATAATATTACTAGAATAGAGAAGAATATACCAGAATATACCATAATATACCTGAATATACCTGAATATACTAGAATATACCAGAATATACTAGAATATAGCAGAATATACCAGAATATACTTGAATATACCAGAATATACTTGAATATACCAGAATATACCATAATATTACTCGAATATGGAAGAATTTACCAGAATATACCATAATATTACTCGAATATAGAAGAATATACGAGAATATACGATAATATTACTAGAATATAGGAGAATATACCAGAATATAACATAATATTACTAGAATATAGAAGAATATTCGAGAATATACTAGAATATAGCAGAATATACCAGAATATACCATAATATTACTAGAATATAGAAGAATATACGAGAATATACCTGAATATACTAGAATATAGCAGAATATGCCAGATTATACCATAATATACCATAATATTACTCGAATATAGAAGAATATACGAGAATATACCTGAATATACTAGAATATACTAGAATATAGCAGAATATACCGAATATACTTGAATATACCTGAATATACCATAATATACCAGAATATGCCAGAATATACCATAATATTACTAGAATATAGAAGAATATACGCGAATATACCTGAATATACTAGTATATAGCAGAATATACCAGAATATACCATAATATTAGTAGAATATAGAAGAATATACGAGAATATATCTGAATATACTAGAATATACCAGAATATACCAGAATATACCATAATATTACTCGAATATAGAAGAATATACGAGAATATACCAGAATATACCAAAATATTACTCGAATATAGAAGAATATACGAGAATATACCTGAATATACTAGAATATACTAGAATATAGCAGAATATACCGAATATACTTGAATATACCTGAATATACCATAATATTACTAGAATATAGAAGAATATACCAGAATTTGCCATAATATTACTAGAATATAGAAGAATATACCAGAATATACCATAATATTACTACAATATAGAAGAATATACGAGAATATACCCGAATATACTAGAATATAGCAGAATATACTAGAATATAGCAGAATATACCAGAATATACCATAATATTACTAGAATATAGAAGAATATACGAGAATATACCTGAATATACTAGAATATACCAGAATATACCAGAATATACCAGAATATACAATAATATACCAAAATATTACTCGAATATAGAAGAATATACGAGAATATACCTGAATATACTAGAATATACTAGAATATAGCAGAATATACCGAATATACTTGAATATACCTGAATATACAATAATATTAGTAGAATATAGAAGAATATACCAGAATTTGCCATAATATTACTAGAATATAGAAGAATATACCAGAATATACCATAATATTACTAGAATATACAAGAATATACGAGAATATACCAGAATATACTGGAATATAGCATAATATACCAGAATATGCCAGAATATACCATAATATTACTAGAATATAGAAGAATATACGCGAATATACCTGAATAAACTAGTATATAGCAGAATATACCAGAATATACCATAATATTAGTAGAATATAGAAGAATATACGAGAATATATCTGAATATACTAGAATATACCAGAATATACCAGAATATACCATAATATTACTCGAATATAGAAGAATATACGAGAATATACCTGAATATACTAGAATATACCATAATATTACTAGAATATAGAAAAATATACCAGAATATACCATAATATTACTAGAATAGAGAAGAATATACCAGAATATACCATAATATACCTGAATATACCTGAATATACTAGAATATACCAGAATATACTAGAATATAGCAGAATATACCAGAATATACTTGAATATACCACAATATACTTGAATATACCAGAATATACCATAATATTAGTAGAATATAGAAAAATATACGAGAATATATCTGAATATACTAGAATATACCAGAATATACCAGAATATACCATAATATTACTCGAATATAGAAGAATATACGAGAATATACCTGAATATACTAGAATATAGCAGAATATAATAGAATATACGAGAATATAGCAGAATATGCCAGAATATACCATAATATTACTCGAATATAGAAGAATATACGAGAATATACGATAATATTACTAGAATATAGGAGAATATACCAGAATATAACATAATATTACTAGAATATAGAAGAATATTCGAGAATATACTAGAATATAGCAGAATATACCAGAATATACTTGAATATACCAGAATATACCATAATATTAGTCGAATATAGAAGAATATACGAGAGTATACCAGAATATACTAGAATATAGCATAATATAACCAGAATATTCCAGAATATACCATAATATTACTTGAATATAGAAGAATATACGAGAATATACCTGAATATACTAGAATATAGCAGAATATGCCAGAATATACCATAATATTACTAGAATATAGAAGAATATACGAGAATATACCAGAATATACTAGAATATAGCATAACATAGCAGAATATGCCAGAATATACCATAATATTACTAGAATATAGAAGAATATACGAGAATATACCTGAATATACTAGAATATAGCAGAATATGACAGAATATACCATAATATTACTAGAATATAGAAGAATATACGAGAATATAAATGAATATACCAGAATATAGCAGAATATACCAGAATATACCAGAATATACCATAATATTACTAGAATATAGAAGAATATACGAGAATATACCTGAATATACTAGAATATACTAGAATATACCAGAATATACCAGAATATACCAGAATATACCATAATATTACTCGAATATAGAAGACTATACGAGAATATACCTGAATATACTAGAATATACTAGAATATAGCAGAATATACCAGAATATACTTGAATATACCAGAATATACCATAATATTACTCGAATATAGAAGAATATACCAGAGTATACGATAATATTACTAGAATATTAGAGAATATACCAGAATATACCATAATAATACTAGAATATAGTAGAATATTGGAGAATATACTAGAATATAGCAGAATATACCAGAATATACTTTAATATACCAGAATATACTGGAATATAGCAGAATGTACCAGAATATACTTGAATATACCGGAATACACTTGAATATACCAGAATATACCATAATATTACTCGAATATAGAAGAATATACGAGAATATACGATAATATTACTAGAATATAGGAGAATATACCAGAATATACCATAATATTACTAGAATATAGAAGAATATTGGAGAATATACTAGAATATAGCAGAATATACCAGAATATACTTGAATATACCAGAATATACTTGATTATACCAGAATATACTTGAATATACCAGAATATACCATAATATTACTCGAATATGGAAGAATATACCAGAATATACCATAATATTACCCGAATATAGAAGAATATACGAGAATATACGATAATATTACTAGAATATAGGAGAATATACCAGAATATAACATAATATTACTAGAATATAGAAGAATATTCGAGAATATACTACAATATAGCAGAATATACCAGAATATACTTGAATATACCAGAATTTACCATAATATTAGTCGAATATAGAAGAATATACGAAAGTATACCAGAATATACTAGAATATAGCATAATATACCAGAATATTCCAGAATATACCATAATATTACTAGAATATAGAAGAATATACGAGAATATACCTGAATATACTAGAATATAGCAGAATATGCCAGAATATACCATAATATTACTAGAATATAGAAGAATATACGAGAATATAAATGAATATACTAGAATATAGCAGAATATACCAGAATATACCATAATATTACTAGAATATAGAAGAATATACGAGAATATACCAGAATATACTAGAATATAGCATAATATAGCAGAATATGCCAGAATATACCATAATATTACTAGAATATAGAAGAATATACGAGAATATAAATGAATATACCAGAATATAGCATAATATACCAGAATATACCAGAATATACCATAATATTACTAGAATATAGAAGAATATACGAGAATATACCTGAATATACTAGAATATAGCAGAATATACCAGAATATACCAGAATATACCATAATATTACTCGAATATAGAAGAATATACGAGAATATACCAAAATATACTAGAATATAGCAGAATATAATAGAATATACGAGAATATAGCAGAATATGCCAGAATATACCATAATATTACTAGAATATAGAAGAATATATGAGAATATACCATAATATTACTAGAATATAGAAGAATATACCAGAATATACCATAATTGTTGCGTCGCCAACCCCAATCTCAGTCTGGGTTTACGCTGCGTCACTTTCGAGAAAGTCTCCTATTCCATCCTTAACAAATTTATGTCTTTACGACCAGGGTGCGACTGGCAAATGTCAGCGCACTTTCACGGTCAAAATCCGCTCGACCGTACCGCTCTCGATGGCACGTGACGCAGCGTAGACCCACTTGTAGCGCCAGGGGGCCCGTAATTTATGGGACGGTTTCCAGACACGCGGGACTTGGTGTCGTCTTCCTTAGACGGACTCTGCCAAGTGTCTACCAGCTCGTGGGCGTTGCATAATGCCGAAAACCGCCCCCTAAATGCAATTATTGGTCCCCCACTATTCGAACCCTATCCGCGGAGGGAATCTATCTAGTCAACGTTCTTAAGATTCTTCTCCGTTCTCGTCAGATACCAACGAAGTCTCGCCTCTGTATTATCGCTTCTTTTTTGCAATCACTTCGCTGTACAGTAACCATCCGCTTTCGTTAAATACATATATATTGTTACTAAACAGTGTTGTGAACATAACCCTACAACCAGCTTGCATACATCCTAAAGATTGTGCGAGCACGCGTCACATCGTAACTACCTCAATTTTACGACGTTGGTGACGCCACAACATGGTCCTTCGAGCCGGATTAAAACCTGAACGAGCTTAAAATACAAACACCGAACGTATTCGACGAAGCTTGGTGCATTGATATTGCATTAATTGGGAAAGAGCTGCCGTGGAAGCGTAGCTGTTTCAATTTATATACCACTGGAGAAGAAGGCATCGAGGAGACGCAGCTGCCTAACAACAATTGGCAGATTGGGAAGGTGCTGCTCATCGGGAATCAACCCACAACACAGTCAACACCACGTCATTCTCTGAAGCAGAGGACATTGCTGTGGAAAAAGGTGCAACTTCTCTTCAACACCATCTCGTCCGACATTCTCTACGAAGCAGCCATCGCATTCTATACAACTTGTGAGGGCTGTAATATCATCGTTCGGTAAGCTCTGAATCACCTTTAATATCCTTGTATAACTCTCGCAGTCCTTGACTCCATATCCATCTTCTTTAATATAGCCGAAATCATGTCGGAACAAATGAAAACTCTTAAACGCCAGTGTGCATCAATTAAAGCTCAGCTAACGAGAATAAAAAATTCGCTGACTAGTTCTTTGGAGATATCCGCATTAAATGTACGAAAGTCTAAAATAACTGAACTTTACGATAACTTTCATAGTATAATTATCGAACTCGAAGCCCTTGACGAATCAGGCGATTACCAAAGCCATATTATCGAATTTGAAGACTCGTATTATGCTTGTGCGGAATCATTGGATAAATTACAAAATTCTAAAAATGCAGCGCCTTCGGAAAAGTCTGACACAAGGCGAAATAATGCAAACGATAACGTAAAGGGTAATGGAATTTTACCGAAAATTAAATTACCGACATTTGATGGCAATCTTCTCGAATGGCAAAGTTTTCATGACTCTTTTCTATCGATGGTCCATGAAAACGAAGACTTATTATACGTGCAAAAATTTCATTATTTGAAGCACTCCTTGCATGGAGAAATAGCAAGTGTTATCGATACGCTAAGCGCCTCCAAGGAAAATTATTTGGTAGCATGGTCTATATTAGTAAAACGGTGTACTCAACCACGAAGAATCATACAGGCTCATTTAAAATCATTATTTGAATTGCCAAGCCTTACGCATGATGATCCGGTAGCATTACGCTCGTTAATTACCGCAACGGAAAAACATGTAAATGCTCTAAAGGCTATTTCGGTACCAGTTCATAGTTGGAACGAAATACTGACTTACATAATCACTTCAAAATTAGATAAGACGACTCGCCGTGAATGGGATCGCTCTTTGAATGATCAGGATCTTCCGGAGCTTGACGATTTATTAAATTTCCTTTTGAAATTTTCTCGTGACGATGCCGTTGTGCATTTGGAAAACCCACACGAAACAGGTAGGGCACAGCTACCTGCTAGGGCAAGCAATAAAGTCTTAAACCAGGAGCGCAGTTCTAGGTCGGGACATCAATCTTATGTTTCAACGCAAGAAAAAATCGTTAAATGTCAACTTTGCAGCAAATCGCATAACATTCAAAACTGTGAACGCTTTTTAAGTTTATCAATAAACGATCGCTTTAACGTTGCAAAGAACGCCAAATTATGCATTAATTGTTTAAAGGCGGGGCATTCGTGCAGCAAATGTTATTGTGGCACTTGTAAGAAATGTCAGCGCAAACATCATACCCTATTACATCGCACCGAAGATGTTAATAATAGTTTAGCATCTAATTCGTGCGCAGCTCCAGCCGAGCAATCGCATACGTCACTAACTGCTTCTATTCCATCCGAAGTTTTGCTTTCTACGACACGCGCCTTTATACTGGACAATCAAAATGTTCAACATGATTGCAGAATTTTATTAGACTCAGGATCACAAGTAAATTTTATAACCGAGGAATTAGCAAATAAATTAAAGTTACCTAAAACGAGCATTGATGTGCCAGTATTTGGCATAAATCAAGTGGAATCGCGTATTAAACATACCGTACGAACTACTATCGCATCCAAAACGTCTAATTATAAGGCACAAATAAGATTTTACACAATTCCACAAATTGCATGCTATTTGCCTACGCAACAAATCAACCGTTCTATTGTAAATATTCCGAAGAATATTCAGCTAGCTGATCCGGAATATCATAAACCATCGAAAATAGATGCATTATTAGGCGCTGAATTATTTTATCAATTGCTGTCTGTTGGTCAAATTTATTTATTCAAAAAATCGCTTGTTTTACAAAAAACTGTTATGGGGTGGATTTTGTCTGGAACAATTCCTTCCAACAAGCCCGCTTTGAATTCGATAAAATGCCATTTATCTACTTCATCTATAGATGACCAAATCGCGAAATTCTGGGAACTTGAGGAGTATCCTACAGAAAAAATTGCTTCTAAAGAGGAAGAATTATGTGAATCTCATTTCCGAGAACATACAAGTCGCAATTCTTCAGGACGTTACATCGTACGTTTACCGTTTGCACCAAACAAATCGAACCTAGGAACTTCTTATGAAATAGCCTTGAAGAGATTTTACAATTTAGAAAAACGTCTGATTCAAAATACTGCTTTAAAGCAAGAGTATTCAAAGTTCATACAGGAATATCGAGTCTTAGGCCATATGACTGATATTTCCAAAAATGATTGCAGGAAAGACGGTTATTATTTGCCTCACCACCCTGTATTCAAACAATCTAGTCTAACTACAAAACTTAGGGTAGTTTTTGACGCTTCTGCCATCACTTCGAATGGGTTCTCTTTAAATGATGTTTTATTAGTAGGGCCTACAATACAGGATGATCTATTCTCTCTTCTAGTACGCTTTCGTTTACATAATTATGTCTTGACCGCTGATATTGAGAAAATGTATCGGC
Source organism: Halictus rubicundus (assembly GCF_050948215.1). Lineage (NCBI taxonomy): Eukaryota > Metazoa > Arthropoda > Insecta > Hymenoptera > Halictidae > Halictus > Halictus rubicundus. The sequence continues at coordinate 14,703 of NW_027489807.1, read as the reverse complement.
AAGTACTCATGCATCAGGATGATGCAGCTTATCAAAAGATCCTGTGGCGTGAAAATATAAACGAACAAATAAAAACTTTTAGACTTGACACTGTTACGTATGGTACAGCATCAGCATCGTTCCTCGCGATACGCGCTCTGCAGCAATTAGTGCAAGATGAGGGAAGGCCTTATCCATTAGCATCTAAATCCATTGTCAATGACTTTTATGTAGACGATCTATTAACCGGAGCGTCTACCTATGAAGAAGCTGTCAAATTACGAGACGAATTGATAAAACTTACAAGCAAAGCTAAATTTCATTTAAGACAATGGGCCTCGAACGAGACGTCCTTACTTAAGGATTTAGTGGACAAATCTTTAAAGGACACACACGAAATAAATTCTAATTCAATTGTCAAGACGCTCGGTGTGCTTTGGAACTCATCTACCGACGTTATTACATATTCGACAAACATGAATACTAGCAACTCTCGTATTACAAAAAGAACAATTTTGTCAAGTACAGCGCAATTATTTGACCCACTAGGTTTATTAGGGCCTGTCATTGTTAAAGCCAAAATGATCATGCAGGATTTATGGAAGGCTAAACTAGATTGGGATGAATCTGTTCCACAACATATATACTCAGATTGGGAAGATTACAAACAGCAATTGTCGTGCCTATCACAATTTAAAATGCCACGAAAAATTATTGCAACAGCGGCATCGGAAATCCAACTTCACGGATTTTGCGATGCCAGCGAAAAGGCTTACGGTGCCTGCATATATATCCGTTCTCGACAAGCAGATGGTAGTACCACCGCCCGTTTAATAGCATCCAAATCGCGCGTGGCTCCCTTGAACTCAACTACAATTCCAAGATTAGAATTGTGCGCTGCAGTATTGTTATCAAAATTATACGTAAATGTAAAAAGGGCGCTCAGCATACAATTTAATTACACAAGGCTCTGGACGGATTCGACAATTGTCTTATGTTGGATCAATACATCGTCGAACACTTTAAAAACTTTCGTAGCCAATCGTGTGTCAAAGATACAAGCCGTTACACAATCGAATGACTGGCGACATGTACCTTCGCAACAAAATCCAGCAGATGCTATTTCGCGTGGTCAAAATCCAATAGAATTTCTAAACAATGAATTATGGATTCAAGGTCCTTCATGGTTACATCAATCAGAGGACGCATGGCCATTGTCACCAATGCCTTCAGCGAAGGTACCCGAATTACGGACAATTACTGCATTAACGATAAATTGCAATAACGAACTATTTCTTCGATTTTCGTCCTTTGTAATGCTAAAGCGAGTTATAGCTTATTGTTATAGATTTTATAATAATGCTTCCAAAAAGTACATTCGACATGGCAAGATTAATGTTGAAGAATTAAATCATGCACACGATCAAATAATAAAGACGTTACAGCACGAACATTTTAAGAGAGAAATAGATGCGTTGAACTCGGGCAAGACACTTGACAAACGCAGCAAAATTCTTAATTTAAATCCTTTTTTGGATGAGCAAGGGATTCTTCGTGTAGGCGGAAGATTGCATCATTCGCTTTTAGATTACAATCAAAAACATCCGATTTTGCTACCGCGAACACACCATGTTACCAAATTAATCATTCGCGAGCATCATATTAAAAATTATCATAGCGGTGTGCAATCCACATTAAATGTAGTCCGACAAAGGTATTGGATCATCGATGGAAAAAATTTTACACGTCATATAATCCGGAAGTGTATTAGATGTCAGAGGGCTCGCCCTTCGGACATGAACTATATTATGGGAAATTTGCCAAAAAATCGCGTACAACAAAGCAGGCCATTTGAAATTTCGGGTGTAGATTATTGTGGACCCTTATTTGTCAAGGAAAAGAAATTTCGAAATCGCGGAAAGATAAAGGTATATGTTTGCGTATTCGTATGCTTTGCAACAAAGGCAGCACACATGGAATTGGTCAGTGATCTGACCACGGAATCGTTTATAGGCTGTCTGAAACGTTTTTTCTCTCGACGTGGTAAATCACGTCATATTTATTCTGACAATGCTACTAATTTTGTGGGCGCGAACAATGAGTTAAAGAATCTTCTTGATTTCTTAAAAAATGAAACATTTGTTCATAGGGTGACACAATATTTGACAAACGAAGGTGTCACGTGGCATTTTTCCCCCCCGCGATCACCCCACTTCGGTGGCCTGTGGGAAGCCTTAGTCAAGTCCTTTAAGCATCATTTGATTCGAACTGTTGGTGATCAATTGTTCACATATGAACAATTAAATACCTATATAATTGAAATTGAGGCGATATTAAATTCCCGACCGCTAACTCCTATGTCTTCAGATCCAAACGACACATCTGCCCTCACCCCTGCACACTTCCTAATAGGTGATTCGCTAAAGAGCATACCTGAGCATGATTTACAGCATGTATCCTCTAATAAGTTGTCAACATGGCAACACATCCAAAGGGTGAAGCAGCATTTTTGGGCGAGATGGCATAAGGAATATGTAAACCAACTCAGTATACGTAGCAAATGGCGAACATCATCATCGCAGCAGCCAAGGATTGGGGACCTTGTAATCTTGAAGGAAGACAACGTTCCACCAATGCAATGGCACTTGGGACGTATTATCGAACTCCATCCCGGTGATGATAACGTTATACGAGTTGTGACCGTAAAAACTGTGAGCGGAACATACAAACGTAGTGTTAAGCGAGTATGCCCACTACTTATGGACTCTTAATTATACTATAGTGTACTTATATCCGTTTGCGTTTGTAATACTTATTATTCTTCGTATTTTTATGGCTATGATATTCATTTTTTTAAACATTAACATTACTTTAGATCTACTTAGATTACTTTAGATATATTACTTTTTGCGTTACGTATATTATCAACTTCAAGGTAGTTCGCAGTTACTGCAGTTATGATCGTGTTTTATACTCAACAATCGCCTACATTTTAGATACCGCCTTAAATTCCTTTTTTATTGTTTGTATTCTTGTTGATATTTTGTAAACCTATTATTCCACATTTTGCCTTTTACGAACGTGTGCAATTGAACTAAATAGTTCAAGGGGGGCGGCGTGTTGCGTCGCCAACCCCAATCTCAGTCTGGGTTTACGCTGCGTCACTTTCGAGAAAGTCTCCTATTCCATCCTTAACAAATTTATGTCTTTACGACCAGGGTGCGACTGGCAAATGTCAGCGCACTTTCACGGTCAAAATCCGCTCGACCGTACCGCTCTCGATGGCACGTGACGCAGCGTAGACCCACTTGTAGCGCCAGGGGGCCCGTAATTTATGGGACGGTTTCCAGACACGCGGGACTTGGTGTCGTCTTCCTTAGACGGACTCTGCCAAGTGTCTACCAGCTCGTGGGCGTTGCATAATGCCGAAAACCGCCCCCTAAATGCAATTATTGGTCCCCCACTATTCGAACCCTATCCGCGGAGGGAATCTATCTAGTCAACGTTCTTAAGATTCTTCTCCGTTCTCGTCAGATACCAACGAAGTCTCGCCTCTGTATTATCGCTTCTTTTTTGCAATCACTTCGCTGTACAGTAACCATCCGCTTTCGTTAAATACATATATATTGTTACTAAACAGTGTTGTGAACATAACCCTACAACCAGCTTGCATACATCCTAAAGAATGTGCGAGCACGCGTCACATCGTAACTACCTCAATTTTACGACGTTGGTGACGCCACAACAATAATATTACTAGAATATAGAAGAATCTACCAGAATTTGCCATAATATTACTAGAATATAGAAGAATATACCAGAATATACCATAATATTACTACAATATAGAAGAATATACGAGAATATACCAGAATATACTAGAATATAGCAGAATATACTAGAATATAGCAGAATATACCAGAATATGCCAGAATATACCATAATATTAGTCGAATATAGAAGAATATACGAGAGTATACCAGAATATACTAGAATATAGCATAATATACCAGAATATTCCAGAATATACCATAATATTACTAGAATATAGAAGAATATATGAGAATATACCACAATATTACTAGAATATAGAAGAATATACCAGAATATACCATAATATTACTAGAATATAGAAGAATATACCAGAATTTGCCATAATATTACTAGAATATAGAAGAATATACCAGAATATACCATAATATTACTACAATATAGAAGAATATACGAGAATATACCAGAATATACTAGAATATAGCAGAATATACTAGAATATATCAGAATATACCAGAATATACCATAATATTACTAGAATATAGAAGAATATACGAGAATATACCTGAATATACTAGAATATAGCAGAATAAAATAGAGTATACGAGAATATAGCAGAATATGCCAGAATATACCATAATATTACTCGAATATAGAAGAATATACGAGAATATACGATAATATTACTAGAATATAGGAGAATATACCAGAATATAACATAATATTACTAGAATATAGAAGAATATTCGAGAATATACTAGAATATAGCAGAATATACCAGAATATACTTGAATCTACCAGAATATACCATAATATTAGTCGAATATAGAAGAATATACGAGAGTAAACCAGAATATACTAGAATATAGCATAATATACCAGAATACTCCAGAATATACCATAATATTACTAGAATATAGAAGAATATACGAGAATATACCTGAATATACTAGAATATAGCAGAATATGCCAGAATATACCATAATATTACTAGAATATAGAAGAATATACGAGAATATAAATGAATATACTAGAATATAGCAGAATATAACAGAATATACCAGAATATACCATAATATTACTCGAATATAGAAGAATATACAAGAATATACCTGAATTATACTAGAATATACTAGAATATAGCAGAATATACCAGAATATACTTGAATCTACCAGAATATACCATATATTAGTCGAATATAGAAGAATATACGAGAGTATACCAGAATATACTAGAATATAGCATAATATACCAGAATACTCCAGAATATACCATAATATTACTAGAATATACAAGAATATACGAGAATATACCTGAATATACTAGAATATAGCAGAATATGCCAGAATATACCATAATATTACTAGAATATAGAAGAATATAGGAGAATATAAATGAATATACTAGAATATAGCAGAATATGCCAGAATATACCATAATATTACTAGAATATAGAAGAATATACGAGAATATAAATGAATATACCAGAATATAGCAGAATATACCAGAATATACCAGAATATACCATAATATTACTAGAATATAGAAGAATATACGAGAATATACCTGAATATACTAGAATATACTAGAATATACCAGAATATACCAGAATATACCAGAATATACCATAATATTACTCGAATGTAGAAGACTATACGAGAATATACGATAATATTACTAGAATATAGGAGAATATACCAGAATATACCATAATATTACTATAATATAGAAGAATATTGGAGAATATACTAGAATATAGCAGAATATACCAGAATATACTTGAATATACCAGAATATACCATAATATTCCTCGAATATAGAAGAATATACGAGAATATACCAGAATATACTAGAATATAGCATAATATACCAGAATATTCCAGTATATACCATAATATTACTAGAATATAGAAGAATATATGAGAATATACCATAATATTACTAGAATATAGAAGAATATACCAGAATATACCATAATATTACTAGAATATAGAAGAATATACCAGAATTTGCCATAATATTACTAGAATATAGAAGAATATACCAGAATATACCATAATATTACTAGAATAGAGAAGAATATACCAGAATATTACTAGAATATAGAAGAATATACGAGAATATACCAGAATATACTAGAATATAGCATAATATAGCAGAATATGCCAGAATATACCATAATATTACTAGAATATAGAAGAATATACGAGAATATACCTGAATATACTAGAATATAGCAGAATATGCCAGAATATACCATAATATTACTAGAATATAGAAGAATATACGAGAATATATCTGAATATACTAGAATATACCAGAATATACCAGAATATACCATAATATTACTCGAATATAGAAGAATATACGAGAATATACCAAAATATACTAGAATATAGCAGAATATACTAGAATATAGCATAATATACCAGAATATTCCAGAATATACCATAATATTACTAGAATATAGAAGAATATATGAGAATATACCATAATATTACTAGAATATAGAAGAATATACCAGAATATACCATAATATTACTAGAATATAGAAGAATATACGCGAATATACCTGAATATACTAGTATATAGCAGAATATACCTGAATATACCATAATATTAGTAGAATATAGAAGAATATACGAGAATATATCTGAATATACTAGAATATACCAGAATATACCAGGATATACCATAATATTACTAGAATATAGAAGAATATACGAGAATATACCTGAATATACTAGAATATAGCAGAATATAATAGAATATACGAGAATATAGCAGAATATGCCAGAATATACCATAATATTACTCGAATATAGAAGAATATACGAGAATATACGATAATATTACTAGAATATAGGAGAATATACCAGAATATAACATATATATATATATATATATATATATATATATATATATATATATATATATACTAGAATATAGCATAATATACCAGAATACTCCAGAATATACCATAATATTACTAGAATATAGAAGAATATACGAGAATATACCTGAATATACTAGAATATAGCAGAATATGCCAGAATATACCATAATATTACTAGAATATAGAAGAATATACCAGAATTTGCCATAATATTACTAGAATATAGAAGAATATACCAGAATATACCATAATATTACTAGAATAGAGAAGAATATACCAGAATATTACTAGAATATAGAAGAATATACGAGAATATACCAGAATATACTAGAATATAGCATAATATAGCAGAATATGCCAGAATATACCATAATATTACTAGAATATAGAAGAATATACGAGAATATACCTGAATATACTAGAATATAGCAGAATATGCCAGAATATACCATAATATTACTAGAATATAGAAGAATATACGAGAATATATCTGAATATACTAGAATATACCAGAATATACCAGAATATACCATAATATTACTCGAATATAGAAGAATATACGAGAATATACCAAAATATACTAGAATATAGCAGAATATACTAGAATATAGCATAATATACCAGAATATTCCAGAATATACCATAATATTACTAGAATATAGAAGAATATATGAGAATATACCATAATATTACTAGAATATAGAAGAATATACCAGAATATACTATAATATTACTAGAATATAGAAGAATATACCAGAATTTGTCATAATATTACTAGAATATAGAAGAATATACCAGAATATACCATAATATTACTACAATATAGAAGAATATACGAGAATATACCAGAATATACTAGAATATAGCAGAATATACTAGAATATAGCAGAATATACCAGAATATACCATAATATTACTAGAATATAGAAGAATATACGAGAATATAAATGAATATACTAGAATATAGCAGAATATAACAGAATATACCAGAATATACCATAATATTACTCGAATATAGAAGAATATACAAGAATATACCTGAATATACTAGAATATAGCAGAATAAAATAGAGTATACGAGAATATAGCAGAATATGCCAGAATATACCATAATATTACTCGAATATAGAAGAATATACGAGAATATACGATAATATTACTAGAATATAGGAGAATATACCAGAATATAACATAATATTACTAGAATATAGAAGAATATTCGAGAATATACTAGAATATAGCAGAATATACCAGAATATACTTGAATCTACCAGAATATACCATAATATTAGTCGAATATAGAAGAATATACGAGAGTAAACCAGAATATACTAGAATATAGCATAATATACCAGAATACTCCAGAATATACCATAATATTACTAGAATATAGAAGAATATACGAGAATATACCTGAATATACTAGAATATAGCAGAATATGCCAGAATATACCATAATATTACTAGAATATAGAAGAATATACGAGAATATAAATGAATATACTAGAATATAGCAGAATATAACAGAATATACCAGAATATACCATAATATTACTCGAATATAGAAGAATATACAAGAATATACCTGAATATACTAGAATATACTAGAATATAGCAGAATATACCAGAATATACTTGAATCTACCAGAATATACCATAATATTAGTCGAATATAGAAGAATATACGAGAGTATACCAGAATATACTAGAATATAGCATAATATACCAGAATACTCCAGAATATACCATAATATTACTAGAATATACAAGAATATACGAGAATATACCTGAATATACTAGAATATAGCAGAATATGCCAGAATATACCATAATATTACTAGAATATAGAAGAATATAGGAGAATATAAATGAATATACTAGAATATAGCAGAATATGCCAGAATATACCATAATATTACTAGAATATAGAAGAATATACGAGAATATAAATGAATATACCAGAATATAGCAGAATATACCAGAATATACCAGAATATACCATAATATTACTAGAATATAGAAGAATATACGAGAATATACCTGAATATACTAGAATATACTAGAATATACCAGAATATACCAGAATATACCAGAATATACCATAATATTACTCGAATGTAGAAGACTATACGAGAATATACGATAATATTACTAGAATATAGGAGAATATACCAGAATATACCATAATATTACTATAATATAGAAGAATATTGGAGAATATACTAGAATATAGCAGAATATACCAGAATATACTTGAATATACCAGAATATACCATAATATTCCTCGAATATAGAAGAATATACGAGAATATACCAGAATATACTAGAATATAGCATAATATACCAGAATATTCCAGTATATACCATAATATTACTAGAATATAGAAGAATATATGAGAATATACCATAATATTACTAGAATATAGAAGAATATACCAGAATATACCATAATATTACTAGAATATAGAAGAATATACCAGAATTTGCCATAATATTACTAGAATATAGAAGAATATACCAGAATATACCATAATATTACTAGAATAGAGAAGAATATACCAGAATATTACTAGAATATAGAAGAATATACGAGAATATACCAGAATATACTAGAATATAGCATAATATAGCAGAATATGCCAGAATATACCATAATATTACTAGAATATAGAAGAATATACGAGAATATACCTGAATATACTAGAATATAGCAGAATATGCCAGAATATACCATAATATTACTAGAATATAGAAGAATATATGAGAATATACCATAATATTACTAGAATATAGAAGAATATACCAGAATATACCATAATATTACTAGAATATAGAAGAATATACGCGAATATACCTGAATATACTAGTATATAGCAGAATATACCTGAATATACCATAATATTAGTAGAATATAGAAGAATATACGAGAATATATCTGAATATACTAGAATATACCAGAATATACCAGGATATACCATAATATTACTAGAATATAGAAGAATATACGAGAATATACCTGAATATACTAGAATATAGCAGAATATAATAGAATATACGAGAATATAGCAGAATATGCCAGAATATACCATAATATTACTCGAATATAGAAGAATATACGAGAATATACGATAATATTACTAGAATATAGGAGAATATACCAGAATATAACATATATATATATATATATATATATATATATATATATATATATATATATACTAGAATATAGCATAATATACCAGAATACTCCAGAATATACCATAATATTACTAGAATATAGAAGAATATACGAGAATATACCTGAATATACTAGAATATAGCAGAATATACGAGAATATACCTGAATATACTAGAATATAGCAGAATATGCCAGAATATACCATAATATTACTAGAATATAGAAGAATATATGAGAATATACCATAATATTACTAGAATATAGAAGAATATACCAGAATATACTATAATAGTACTAGAATATAGAAGAATATACCAGAATTTGTCATAATATTACTAGAGTATAGAAGAATATACCAGAATATACCATAATATTACTACAATATAGAAGAATATACGAGAATATACCAGAATATACTAGAATATAGCAGAATATACTAGAATATAGCAGAATATACCAGAATATACCAGAATATACCATAATATTAGTAGAATATAGAAGAATATACGAGAATATATCTGAATATACTAGAATATACCAGAATATACCAGGATATACCATAATATTACTAGAATATAGAAGAATATACGAGAATATACCTGAATATACTAGAATATAGCAGAATATAATAAAATATACGAGAATATAGCAGAATATGCCAGAATATACCATAATATTACTCGAATATAGAAGAATATACGAGAATATACGATAATATTACTAGAATATAGGAGAATATACCAGAATATAACATAATATTACTAGAATATGGAAGAATATTCGAGAATATACTAGAATATAGCATAATATACCAGAATACTCCAGAATATACCATAATATTACTAGAATATAGAAGAATATACGAGAATATACCTGCATATACTAGAATATAGCAGAATATGCCAGAATATACCATAATATTACTAGAATATAGAAGAATATACGAGAATATAAATGAATATACTAGAATATAGCAGAATATACCAGAATATACCATAATATTACTAGAATATAGAAGAATATACGAGAATATACCAGAATATACTAGAATATAGCATAATATAGCAGAATATGCCAGAATATACCATAATATTACTAGAATATAGAAGAATATACGAGAATATACCTGAATATACTAGAATATACCAGAATATACCAGAATATACCTGAATATACCATAATATACCATAATATTACTCGAATATAGAAGAATATACGAGAATATACCTGAATATACTAGAATATACTAGAATATAGCAGAATATACCGAATATACTTGAATATATCTGAATATACCATAATATTACTCGAATATAGAAGAATATACGAGAATATACCTGAATATACTAGAATATACTAGAATATAGCAGAATATACCAGAATATACTTGAATATACCAGAATATACCATAATATTACTCGAATATAGAAGAATATACGAGAATATACGATAATATTACTAGAATATAGGAGAATATACAATAATATACCATAATATTACTAGAATATAGAAGAATATTGGAGAATATACTAGAATATAGCAGAATATACCAGAATATACTTGAATATACCAGAATATACTAGAATATAGCAGAATATACCAGAATATACCATAATATTACTCGAATATAGAAGAATATACGAGAATATACGATAATATTACTAGAATATAGGAGAATATACCAGAATATAACATAATATTACTAGAATATAGAAGAATATTCGAGAATATACTAGAATATAGCAGAATATACCAGAATATACCAGAATATACCATAATATTACTAGAATATAGAAGAATATACGAGAATATACCAGAATATACTAGAATATAGCATAATATAGCAGAATATGCCAGAATATACCATAATATTACTAGAATATAGAAGAATATACCAGAATATACATGAATATACCTGAATATACTAGAATAAACCAGAATATACTAGAATATAGCAGAATATACCAGAATATACTTGAATATACCAGAATATACCATAATATTACTCGAATATGGAAGAATATACGAGAATATACCATAATATTACTAGAATATAGAAGAATATAACAGAATATACCATAATATTACTAGAATATAGAAGAATATACCAGAATATACCATAATATTACTAGAATATAGAAGAATATACCAGAATATACCTGAATATACCTGAATATACTAGAATATACCAGAATATACCATAATATTACTAGAATATAGAAGAATATACCAGAATATACCATAATATTACTAGAATATAGAAGAATATACCAGAATATACCTGAATATACCTGAATATACTAGAATATACCAGAATATACTAGAATATACCAGAATATACCATAATATTACTAGAATATAGAAGAATATACGAGAATATACCAGAATATACTAGAATATAGCATAATATACCAGAATATGCCAGAATATACCATAATATTACTAGAATATAGAAGAATATACGAGAATATACCTGAATATACTAGAATATACTAGAATATACCAGAATATACCAGAATATACCAGAATATACCATAATATTACTCGAATATAGAAGACTATACGAGAATATACCTGAATATACTAGAATATACTAGAATATAGCAGAATATACCAGAATATACTTGAATATACCAGAATATACCATAATATTACTCGAATATAGAAGAATATACCAGAGTATACGATAATATTACTAGAATATAAGAGAATATACCAGAATATACCATAATAATACTAGAATATAGTAGAATATTAGAGAATATACTAGAATATAGCAGAATATACCAGAATATACTTTAATATACCAGAATATACTAGAATATAGCAGAATATACCAGAATATACTTGAATATACCAGAATACACTTGAATATACCAGAATATACCATAATATTACTCGAATATAGAAGAATATATTAGAATATACGATAATATTACTAGAATATAGGAGAATATACCAGAATATACCATAATATTACTCGAATATAGAAGAATATACGAGAATATACCTGAATATACTAGAATATACTAGAATATAGCAGAATATACCGAATATACTTGAATATACCTGAATATACCATAATATTACTCGAATATAGAAGAATATACAAGAATATACCTGAATATACTTGAATATACTAGAATATAGCAGAATATACCAGAATATACTTGAATCTACCAGAATATACCATAATATTAGTCGAATATAGAAGAATATACGAGAGTATACCAGAATATACTAGAATATAGCATAATATACCAGAATACTCCAGAATATACCATAATATTACTAGAATATACAAGAATATACGAGAATATACCTGAATATACTAGAATATAGCAGAATATGCCAGAATATACCATAATATTACTAGAATATAGAAGAATATAGGAGAATATAAATGAATATACTAGAATATAGCAGAATATGCCAGAATATACCATAATATTACTAGAATATAGAAGAATATACGAGAATATAAATGAATATACCAGAATATAGCAGAATATACCAGAATATACCAGAATATACCATAATATTACTAGAATATAGAAGAATATACGAGAATATACCTGAATATACTAGAATATACTAGAATATACCAGAATATACCAGAATATACCAGAATATACCATAATATTACTCGAATGTAGAAGACTATACGAGAATATACGATAATATTACTAGAATATAGGAGAATATACCAGAATATACCATAATATTACTATAATATAGAAGAATATTGGAGAATATACTAGAACATAGCAGAATATACCAGAATATACTTGAATATACCAGAATATACCATAATATTCCTCGAATATAGAAGAATATACGAGAATATACCAGAATATACTAGAATATAGCATAATATACCAGAATATTCCAGTATATACCATAATATTACTAGAATATAGAAGAATATATGAGAATATACCATAATATTACTAGAATACAGAAGAATATACCAGAATATACCATAATATTACTAGAATATAGAAGAATATACCAGAATTTGCCATAATATTACTAGAATATAGAAGAATATACCAGAATATACCATAATATTACTAGAATAGAGAAGAATATACCAGAATATTACTAGAATATAGAAGAATATACGAGAATATACCAGAATATACTAGAATATAGCATAATATAGCAGAATATGCCAGAATATACCATAATATTACTAGAATATAGAAGAATATACGAGAATATACCTGAATATACTCGAATATAGCAGAATATGCCAGAATATACCATAATATTACTAGAATATAGAAGAATATACGAGAATATATCTGAATATACTAGAATATACCAGAATATACCAGAATATACCATAATATTACTCGAATATAGAAGAATATACGAGAATATACCAAAATATACTAGAATATAGCAGAATATACTAGAATATAGCATAATATACCAGAATATTCCAGAATATACCATAATATTACTAGAATATAGAAGAATATACGAGAATATACCTGAATATACTAGAATATAGCAGAATATGCCAGAATATACCATAATATTACTAGAATATAGAAGAATATACGAGAATATAAATGAATATACTAGAATATAGCAGAATATACCAGAATATACCATAATATTACTAGAATATAGAAGAATATACGAGAATATACCAGAATATACTAGAATATAGCATAATATAGCAGAATATGCCAGAATATACCATAATATTACTAGAATATAGAAGAATATACGAGAATATACCTGAATATACTAGAATATACCAGAATATACCAGAATATACCTGAATATACCATAATATACCATAATATTACTCGAATATAGAAGAATATACGAGAATATACCTGAATATACTAGAATATACTAGAA
>NW_027489806.1:0-24656 GCF_050948215.1 Halictus rubicundus | reverse complement strand
AGCTGGGTTTGGGAGCAACTTCCAGTTCTTGAAGTAATCGATGATATTATCTAGATATTTTTAAACTCTTCGGAAGAGAGCCAGGCGGCTTCTTCTGGTGGAAGAAGAGTAAATTGCTGTGTCGTCAGCATATAAGGCTAATTCACAAGATCGCATCGAAGGGACGTCATTGATGTATAAAATGAATAGTAGGGGCCCTAATATCGAGCCCTGATGTACACCAGTTTGGCAGTTGTAGATGATTGATTTATGAGAGTTGAACCAGACGTAGCACGTACGCTCAAGCAGGTAGGAGTTTAAGAGACGTAGAATTGAGTGGGGTAGGGCCATTCTGTATAGCTTATACAGGATGGCCCTATGCCAGACAGTGTCGAATGCTTTGGATAGGTCCAAAAGTACCATGGCTGTGTCTCGACGAACATTGATCGCATGTGCTATGTGCTGGGTGATTCTGCCGACCTGATGTGCGGTAGAGTGTAACGGCCCAAAAGCCGAATTGCTGATGAGTAAGTAAGTTTTTGGATTTTGCGTGATCGTTAATGATATTGCATATAACTCGTTCAAGTAGCTTGCCGGGGATAGGCAGCAAGCTAATTGGACGGTAACTGGCAGGATCGGCAGAGGGTTTGCCTGGTTTATGTACAGGAACTACTTTGGCAACCTTCCATGCGTCTGGGAAGTAGCAGTATTTGAAAGAGAACTTGAACAGGTAATATAACTGGCAGAAAATCCTCGGTGATGCATTGGCCAACATTGGGACAGTGATTTTGTCAGGTCCGGGAGCCTTGCTAGTTTTCATGTTGCGGACTAAGTCATAGATTTTCCGCGGGGAGAGTATCTTGTTTGGGACACTGTTGTCTTGGATGGACCATTCGAAGTTGTTGTAAAAGTCATTTACTATAGCTTCGTGCTAGGATGTAATTCGGGACACTTCAAGATGCACTTTTGCAAAGGAGTTAGCCAGGGCATCAGATTTCTCGTGATCATTGTAAATTTTGGTACCATTGACCTCTAGGACTGGTATGGAGAAGTTGCGTTTTTTAGCTAGTGATTGGTACGTGGCCCAGAAGGTGGGGTCTGGTTTTATGAAGCACTGGAGCATTTTAACCCAGGCCTTTTGTCTGATATCCGATATGCGGATTTTAATCAGTCTGGTATATTCTTTTGATTGTTGGTTGAAGTACGGATCATTAGAGATCTGGTATAGCTTACGCAACTTTCTCCTGGCCTTTATGAGAGAGGTCAAATGATCGTCATTTGCCACTGCTTTTCTCCGGGTGGCACTCGGGGAGTTTTCAAGGGTCGAGTCCCTTGTGGTAGCGTCCCGAAGGGATCCAAGCAGGAATGAATTTAGAGTATCAATACATTGGTCGATGTCGGATGTAGAATTGAATTTGGAGACAGTGCTCCAAGCAAGGGTACTTTCCCTATACTTGTCCCAATCGGTGGACATGTGAAATAATGACCCAGAGGAAGGATCAGTGGGGGCGATCTTTTTAAGAGAAACCGACCGATGAGCTGTGCCAAAATGGTCCAATGCATCACACTTGAAGGAGTAGGGTGAATCTGTGATGAAAAAATCGATTATAGACGGGACATATCGTGGTGTGATGTGAGTAGGCAAGTCAGGAGCAATTATAGTAAAGTTAGACTCGATCATGCATTTATAGAGGTTTTTCCAGCCTGATTTGCACGAACGTTGTTCCAAAAACGGTGTTTGGAGTTCCAGTCTCCGCCGATTATAAATGGGGAGCCGAAGTGGGTGATCAATGTCAAGTCTGTCTCAGTGGGAGGTTGATGAGGTCTGAAGTAAGCGACTCCAATCAGGATGGAAGGATGGTCTAATCGGATGGCCAGGAATTCCAAGTCGGTGAAAGCTCGTACAACTGTGAATTTAATTTTGTTATTAATAATGATGGCGACGCCTCCCCACCCTTTGGCCCGATCCTTTCGGATGACCGAATAGCCGGGGATGGAGAAGTTTAACTGGGGGTTTAGCCAGGTCTCGGTGACCAGGAGAATGTCACATTCTAGATGATCAAGGTTGGCTATGATTTCATTGCGCTTTGGTACGACAGATTGCGCATTCCATGTAATAATGTGAGGGAAAGAAGCCATTTTTATAATAAAAGTTAGAGAAAGTGATTTAATCCAAGGTCGAGATGACCTGAAGGAAGACTTGGAATTTCTGGGAGTTGGATTTACATTGTCTGAGTTTGTTGGCCAGGGTTTCAGCGGTGGTTAGCATTAAGTTGAGGTCGCAGAGCTGTTTGATCTCCTGGATGGTTTCGGACAGTTTGTTGAATTGACTGAAGTTTTTGTTGAAGTTAGCCGAATTAGAATTGGCGTTCTGGGCATCCGCAGGATGTTGGGAACCCGTGTAAATTTTGGATTTAAGGGCCTGGGCATATGAAAGGTGGGTAGCCGGAGGGAGTGGATGTGTGACCGGGGTGTTAGTGATGGAGTTAATGTTGCCGGTTGGCAGAGCTGGTTTGGCGTAAAGAGCCGGTTTAGGGGTTTTGGGAGCCCTTTTTGCCAGGTATTCGGCTAGTCCCGGGCACCTGGATAAGTTGGCGGTGTGGTCGCCCCTGCAATTCGCGCAGCATGGAGGAACCTCGTACGGCTTGTTACAGTCCGAGGACAAATGATTTGCAGCACACTTGACGCAATGAGCGGGTAAGTTGCAATTATTAGCTGAGTGGCCGTAGGCGTGACAGCGAAAACACTGGATGTAAGCGCGTTTGGACAAGAACTTCTCCCAGTACACGCGCGTGTTAAATATGTAACCTACTTTGTTAATGGCAGCGGTGGTGGTGGAGGGTGAGAAAATGACCTTATATATCGCGTAATGTGACGACGAATTCTTTGGGGAGATATCCGATAAGGAAGAGATGTCGAGCCCATAAGATAGGATCTCTGCAGTTAGGTCGGATGGAGGGATTGACGGTAACCCTTTCAGTACCATGACCGGGTTTCTATCAGTGTTGGTACTGAAGGTGAAGTACGGAATTTTGGCATCGGTTAGGGTTTTTTTAAAGTCGTTATATTTATCGGTATCGTACAGTTGGATCCGGATTCGACGACCAAGAAATTTGGCAGAATAAGCGTCTTTATCTACATCAGCGTTCATGCGCCGGTGGAAGGCAGGAATGTTGAGATCGAAATTTGATAGATATATCGGGGGAGGCCTGGGTTTCCTATTGCGAGTGGCATCGTCCTGGTTCTGATTTTGATTTTGATTTAGGTTCCGGTCCGGATTTTGATTACTAAGGTTGCTGGGAGAGCGCGGTCTGGAGATTCTAGTGGGCTCCGGTGGGTCCAAGAGATTCGGATTGTCGGAGAAGGACGATAGGACTTGAAACCGGTTAGATGTGACAATTAGGTTAGGAGTGGTCATGTTGATAGTTTGTTCGATGATAGGAGGAGATTTGGTGTTATTTGATTTCTTGCTTTTGGGTGATAGTATGTATGTATGTATGTATATATTTAATGTTCCCTTACGGGTTACATAGAGATCCCGTTCCCTTTACATTTTCTTTCTTTTCGCTTTCACTCCCTCTCACTCATTCTTCCTTTCACTCCTGCCTCCTCCTTTCTCACCCTCTCCTTGATACTTTCCGTCCTGTATTTCTTTTCTCTCCCGGTCTAATTTTTTCATCCACTCTTCTCCTCTCCCGTCCTCAGCCAGTATTTCCTTCACCTTCTCTTGAATTCCTACTTCCAACCCTTGATCTCTCGAGCACCTTTCCAACACGTGTTCCCACGTCTCTTCTTCGTACCCGCACCTTCTGCACCGTCTCTCCTCCTCTTCCCGCCAGTACCTTCCTCCCCTCATTTCATTCCCCAGCCTGTATCTTGCTATCCTCGTCCATTTTTCTTCTTTTGATCCTTTTTCTAGGTATTCGGGCCTTTCCTTTGTCCTTATCTCTTTATACCATTTATTATACCTAGACTCCATTACCCTCTTCCAGTTTTCCTCTTCCTCTTTCTCTTTCTCTCTTTTCTCTATCCTTCCCCACTCTTCTTCCCTCCCTTCCTTATCTCCCTCCTCTAACATTCTTCTATTCCCCCTTTCCTCTATATATTTCTTCCTCCGTACCTCCCATTTTGACATCTTCTTTCCTCCTATAGCTCTCTCTTCTATCTCCTTTAGACATTGTCTGGCCCATTCGCTTCCTTTTCCAGCTCTCAACCTTCCTTCAAACTTCCATGCCCTCTTCGCGCCCCTCGCTCTCATTTTCTCTCTTTTCGTCTCTTCCCTTACCATATACCCTGGTGTTGTCCACTCTACCCCTAGCACTCATCTTATATATCTTTCCTGCATCCTCTCCACCTCCATTCTTTCCTCCCATCCCCAGATCTCCACACCGTATGCCATCACTGGCCATACCAGTGCGTCGAAAAACCATTCTCTTCTCTTGTACTTATGTTTAAAATATCTTTTCCCTATCCCCCACACACATTTCATCACTCCTCCACCCTTCCTTGTTCTGTCCTCTATCTTTCCTGTCCCCCATTTTTCTTGAATATGTACCCGAGATATTTTATCTCGTCTACTTCTTCTACCGTTCCATCCCCCCATCTCCACGTCTTTTTCTCTTGCCTTCTTCTTTCGAATCTTATTATCTTCGTTTTTTCTCTGTTCACTTCTAGTCCCTTCTCCTTTATATAGCTTGTAACGGTTGCGTTCCCTTCGCGAGCGTTAGTCGTGGAAGGAAGGTGTGTTCTGTCCCCTCCTGGATTCGCTCAGCGGCCAGGGTCGGCGGAGAGGACAGCGGGTGAAATAACGGAGGCGTTTTATGAAAAGAAAGTACGTTTTATTGCCGGCGGCGGTTCGCCCCGGGTAGCGATGATGATTCCCGGCTGGCGGGTTCCGGTGGGACGGCTGGCTGTAATCAGCGCGAGTAGACGACACGTTATTCTAATACTAAGATTCTTAAGCCTAATGTACGCGAGAGTAACGGCGGAGACGCGAAGCGATCAGGACTCGCTTCCTGACGACGGTAACGCGGAGCGAGCAGGATTCGCTTTCTTACGGCGGTAACGCGGAGCGAGCAGGATTCGCTATTCGTGCGGCGGAGACGCGGAGCGATCAGGACTCGCTTCCTGACGATGGTAACGCGGAGCGAGCAGGATTCGCTATTCGTACGGCGGAGACGCGAAGCGATCAGGACTCGCTTTCTTATGACGGTAACGCGGAGCGAGCAGGATTCGCTATTCGTACGGCGGAGACGCGAAGCGATCAGGACTCGCTTTCTGACGACGGTAACGCGGAGACGCGGACGGTATCGGCACACGGCGTTCTCCGGTTCGGAGGATTCCTAGTGTTCCGGATCTACGGTTGGTCGGTAGGAACCACCGCGGCTCGGCGAGATTCTAGTGAACTGGTGCTTCCTCGCTGGCGGCCGAGCGCACGGTGGCCGCGAATCCACTCCGACTCCGGACCGACGGGACGCCCCACCCGTCGCCCCCAATCAGATCGCGGTGGGGGTCGCTCGCACCCGGACGTTCCCAGAGAACGACCTCCCGTCACCAGCGTCGTTGCTCGTACAGGACGAGCTCCGAACGCGGCTGCGATCCGACGAGGACTGTCACGAATGCGACGAGACGCCTGGTCGCGGGCCGGTGAGCGAATTTCGCAGGATCGGCGGAAAGGAATCGGGAAGGGGGAGAGAGCTGGAGCGCGCGACGAGCAGTAGCGCCCAGAGGCACTGCTCCCGTCCGTCTGCTCGCTCGAGACTTGCTCGCGGTACTGGTTTCACACGCACACGGAAGAAGCCGTAGTACGCGGTCCGCCCAGCACCAGCGTGTTCGCACACACACACACGGAAGAAGCCGTAGTATGCGTGTTCACACGCGGCTGCGAGTGGTCAGGAGCTCGGGATGGTTCCCGGTGAGCAGCTCCCAGCCAACTCCGAGTTAAACGCGGTTCGCTCCGATATTTATGGAGAAAGCGCGGACTACGAAGTAATTGGTTCGCGCTCGGGACGGTTGCGGATTGGCTCGCACTTGGGTCCGTTGTGCGAGCTCGCATCAGGCCATCCTTCTCCATTCCTTACCCTATTGCATATTTTCCACACTTCATTCCTTATATTTTCTCCTCCATATTTCCAAATCTCATTTCCCATCTCATCCTCCCCTGCTGCTTTCCCATCTTTCAATCCTTTTATTGCTCTTTCTATCTCATCTCTTCCTATCTCTTCATTGCTTTTCTCGCTTCTTTTCCTCCTGCCTCCCCCCTCTATCTTGTTTTCTACTCCTCCTAGTAGCCCCATAAAATACTCCTTCCATTTTTCCATTTCTATCTCTTTCGCTTGTCCTTTTCCTTTTCCACCTCCCATCTTTCTTAGAAAATCCCATACCTTTCCTTCTGTCCTCGCTTTCCCTGCTTCCATTGGTATCTTTTCTCTCTCCTGCTCTTTTTTCTCTTCACACAGTTTTTTGTATTTGTTTTTCATTCTTCTATATCCCTCTTCTTCTTCTTTCCCTTCTTTCCATTTCCTTAATGCCCTTCTTAGTTCCTTCTTTCTTTCTATGCATTCCTTATCCCACCATCCTCTCCTTTTCGACTCTTTCATGCCCTCAGTACTCCTTATTTCTTCTATTACACTCTTGATCTTTTTTTCTAGTTCTCCCCTGTTACTTCTATTTCCTCTGTTAACCTTCTAAATTTTTCTTTTCCCTCTCTTCCCCATTCTACTCTTTGCGCTCCTTTCTTATCCTTCTTTCTTATCTCTCTTTTCTTTTCCTTCTGTCCTTTCTTCATTGTTAACACTACCGGTAGGTGGTCTGATTCTACCCTTTCCTCTATCACCATGCTCTCTATCCCTTCTCTTGTTCTTTTGTCTCCTATCACATAATCAATTACCGTCCTTCCTCTCTGTCCTATATATGTGTACTCTCCTCTCTCGTCTCCTTCTATCCCTCCATTCATTATTTCTAATCCTAATTCTCCTAGCGTTCTGATTAGCTTCCTCCCTTCTCTGTTTACTTTCTTGTCTTTTGACTCCCTGCAGCCTTCCCCCTCGTCTTCTTCCTGTCTTACTTCTCCTCCTTCCCTGCCTGTCGTCGCGTTAAAATCTCCTCCTACAATTATTTTTTCGTCCCTTACTGTATCCCACCAGTCCCTCAGTACTTTCATCTTCCGTTCAATGTCTTTGTTTACATATACCCCTAGTATCTTCCATTCTTCCTCTCCTATCCTTATATTTCCTTCTATTATTCCTTCTATATCCTTTGACTCTCCCCCGCTCTTCTTTTCGCATGTAATTTCTTTTCTCATTCCTAACACCATTCCCCCTTTTGCTCTCCCTATTTTACTATCCCTAACTGCCTATTGCTTTTTCCAGACATACCCCTGTGGTAATCTTCTTTCTACTTTTTCCCACATCTTTTCTTCTACCCATGTCTCCAGCAGCACCATTACATCCCATCGCTCTAGGTCCTTCTAGAATCCTTCATCTTTCCCTTTCATTCCTGCTATGTTCCAGAAGCCGATTTTCAGTTTT
The DNA here is from genome assembly GCF_050948215.1 of Halictus rubicundus. Taxonomy (NCBI): domain Eukaryota; kingdom Metazoa; phylum Arthropoda; class Insecta; order Hymenoptera; family Halictidae; genus Halictus; species Halictus rubicundus. The sequence goes on along the minus strand of NW_027489806.1, from coordinate 17,148 downwards.
TCACTTTCCCTTCCCTTCCCCTTCTTCCCTCCCTCTGTCTTCAACTCCTCTTTATCCCTTTTCTTTACTTCTCTCTCCCCTTCTCTTTCGCTCCCCACTCTTTTCCCTCGCTGTCCTTCAATGTCTTCTCCTTCTCATCCCATATCCATATCTTTCCTTCTATCCATATCTTCATATAACCCATTCTGACCATTTTCCCTTTCCCTCTCTTTTTCTCCATTATCTGCCTTAGCCTCCATTGTATGTTTCTTTCTTCCCATATGAGATCATCCTCTATCCTTTCCCGTCTTCCTGCTAATTTTTTCTTTTCTATCATTACTCTTCTTTTCTGTTCCATTGTCGCCATCTTTACCACTGCCCATTCTCCTTTTCCTATTCCTTTTTTGCCTCTTTTCTTAACTTCTTCAACCTCGAATTTTTCTCCTATTACTTCTAATAACTTTCGCACTTCCTCCTGTCCGTCTCCTCCATCTTTTATCTCCAACCCTTTAATTACTATGTTCTTTCTCCTTGTCTCTCTTTCCTTTCTTTCCCAATTCATTTCTATTTCTTTCAGTCTTCTTTCCATCTCTCCTCTTTCCCTTTCTCCTTGATCACTTCCTCTTTTCCTTTCTATTTCTTCCAACTTTTTGTCTATCTTGTCCTCTATTTTCCCTTCTAACTCTATCTTTTTCACTCTCGCTTCTAACTCTTGAACCGATTTTCTGTCTCTCTCCATTTCCTTCTCCCACTCTTCTTTCATATCTTTCATCTTCCTCATTACTTCCGTCATCTCTTTCCATCTCTCTGCTATTTCGCTCATCTGTTTTATTGTTCCCATTAATGCCCCCTTTATTTCCTCTCTTATTATCTCCCTGATGTCTCCTTGCTCCCCTCCCCTTTCTTATCGTTCCTCTCCGTTTCCATCCTCCGGCGATCTGTCTGTTTTTCTGCTTTTTCTGAAAGGATCTTTTTCCTTTTCTTCTCTTTCCTCATTCTCTCTCTCTTGTCTTTTCTTGTCTAACCACTTCCCTAATCCCTCCACTTTGGATAGACTGTTGCACCTTGCTCTTTCTCTATTTCTTATCTTCATTAACTTTCTTGCCGTCTCTCTTTCCTGTTCTTTCTCTTCTTGTTTATTCATTTCCTTTTGTAGGTATGGGGCCTACCATCCAGGTAAAGAACTAGGCACGTGTATGTTGGCAAGAGGAACTTTATTTGTATCTGCACGTGGTGGCAGACTCAGTGCGACTGGTGCCTAGGGAGGACGCCGAGCGTGTCTCGGGGGAAATCCCTAGATACATAGAGTCGTGCTCCTATTTATTGGCGCCCGCTGCGTCGCCTAGCGGATGCACTAGGGAGTCAACGATACTCCCTACACCACCCCCCTCGCCAGTAATGGCGGGTGAGACGCAGACAGACATGCTAATTCTGCTCTTTGGTTATCGCGCTATATATATAAAAACAAAATATAACATATATACATAAATCCATGGTGCTATAACTACGAAATATATACAAACGACTATTTAAACTTTGCAGGAACAAGAACTTAGATGTAAACATAATATTTATCGGTAGACAGGAAAATTGCTCTGTCTTTGGGAGGCCCTAGCTGGTATTGCACATGATGGTTCGGTACCACTAGTTCTCGCTGACCAGAAACGCTGGCTTAAGCCTGTCCTTGCTAACGTTTACGTCGCGTTGTCCTATTCTAAGTACAAAGTTCTTATCACTACGGCTTAAAACTAAATATGGTCCCTCGTACGGTGGTTGTAGCGGTTTTTTAACCGCGTCGCGACGCACCAACACGTGCGATGCCGTGTCGAGGTCTTTGAACACGAACACCCGTCGATGACCGTGATGCGCCTTCGGAGCCGGCTTAAGCGACTTCATGTGGTCTCGCAGCTGCTCCACGAAGACGGATAGCTCCACCCGGTCGTTGCCCGCAATCAGGTCGCCGGGTAGACGCAGAGTCTCCCCGTAGACCACTTCTGCTGGTGTCGTCCCGCTGTCCTCTTTGACTGCTGCCCGGATGCCGAGCAGGACTGCCGGAAGCGCCTCCGACCAGGTTTCCTCCTGGCGGCACATGATGGCCGCTTTCAGCTGCCGATGAAGACGTTCTACGGCCCCGTTGGCCTGTGGGTGGTACGCTGTCGTTCGATGGTGTTCCGCTCCCAGCGCTCGTGCCCATGTCTTGAATAGCACGGACTCGAACTGCCGACCCTGGTCCGTCGTTATCCTCAGTGGAACGCCGTAGCGCGAAATCCAGCCCGCGAACAGCGTTCGCGCGACGGTCTCCGCGCTGATGTCAGCCACTGGAAACGCCTCCGGCCATCTGGAGAAGCGGTCGATGGCGGTCACGCAGTGCGTGTAGCCCCTGGAGTGCGGCAGTGGTCCAACGATGTCCACGTGAATGTGGTCGAAACGCGCGGTGGGAGCTGTGAACTCCCCGACCGGCGTCGACACGTGTCGTGAAACCTTCGCCCGTTGGCACCGCATGCACGTCTGCGCCCAGGTGCGGCAATCCTTCTTGACGGACGGCCAGACGAAGCGCTGCGTGACCAGCCTCACGGTTGCCTTGGGTCCGGCGTGTGCCAGACCGTGTAGGCTGTTAAAGATGGCTCTGCGAAAAGCTGCTGGCACGAGTGGGCGTGCCTGGCCGGTAGAAATGTCGCAGTACACGTCCACGCTGGGCTGCTGGAGGCGGATCTTCTTGATGACCAGGCCTCGGGGGTCTGCCATCAACCGCTGCAGCTCGGCGTCCGAACCTTGCGCGTCGGCGAGCTCGTGAAAATCCACCGGTGCAACCACTTCCTCGATGCGCGATAGGGCATCGGCGGTGGTGTTCTCTGCGCCCTTGACGTGCTGCACATCTGTGGTGAATTGTGCGATGTAGTTCAGGTAGCGGAACTGAATGGGTGTGCATTTCTCCGGCTTCTGGCTGAGGGCGAAGGTCAGCGGCTTGTGGTCGGTGAAAATGGTGAAATTCCTGCCTTCCACCGCGTGGCGGAAATATTTCACCGCCGCGTACATTGCCAGCAGCTCTCGGTCGTACGCGCTGTAGTTCCGCTGCGCCGGGTTCAGCTTCCTAGAAAAGAAAGCAAGCGGTTCCCAGGTACCTTGCCGGAACTGCTGCAGCACTGCTCCCAACGCGATGTCCGAGGCATCCACCATCATGGCCAGTTTGGCCTTGGCTGACGGATGCACTAGTGTGGTTGCAGCTGCCAAAGCCGCCTTCGTCCTCGTGAACGCCGCGTCTGCCTCCGGTGTCCACTCCACGGGCTCGCTCTTCTTGCCTGATGTCAGGCAAGCCACGAGTGGAGCTTGGATGTTCGCCGCCCCAGGGATGCACCGCCGGTAAAAGTTTACCATGCCCAGGAACCTGCTGAGTTCGGCTTGGTTTACCGGCTTGGGGTAACGAGTGATGGCCTCCACCTTATCGGCCAACGGGAAAATCCCTGCTTTGCCGACCGTGAACCCGAGGAAAGGCACCTCCGGGACGCTAAATTCGCACTTTGCCGAATTTATCACTACCCCGAACTTGGCGAACCTCTGGAACAATTGTTCCAAGTGTCCGAGGTGTTGCTCTTTTGAGTCCGACGCCACCAGCACGTCGTCAATGTAAACATAAACAAAGTCTAACCCGCGCACTACCTCGTCCATAAAACGTTGGAACGTTTGCGCGGCGTTACGCAGTCCAAAAGTCATTACCGGGAATTCGAATAACCCGAACGGCGTAGTGATCGCGGTCTTATGAATGTCTGCTTCCGCGACCGGGATCTGATGGTACGCGCGCACTAGGTCTATTTTCGAAAAAACCGTTTTCCCGTGCAAACTCTGCGCGAAGTCTTGAATGTGCGGCACTGGGTACGCGTCGGGTACCGTCCTAGCGTTCAACGCGCGATAGTCCCCGCACGGACGCCACTCACTATTCTTTTTGGGCACCAGGTGTAACGGCGATGCCCAGGCACTTTTTGACGGACGAGTGATGCCCTGTTGCAGCATATACTCGAATTCCCGTTTCGCCGCCTTCAGCCGGTCCGTCGTGAGACGCCGCGGTCGCTGCGATACGGGAGGTCCCGGTGTCGTCACGATGTGATGCTTAACATCGTGTTTCACCGCACTGCCACACACTGAGGGACGCGTGATACCCTGAAATTGTTTTAACAGCGCGTATACCGCACTGTCCCGCACCGGTGCCACGCATTGAGCCGATTCGACCGTGCCGGTCAGTATTGTTCCGGTTACCGATAGGCCGGTGATTTTGTCGATCAACCGACGGTCCTGAACGTCCGGCAGGAGACCGAATCGGGCTAAAAAGTCCGCACCAATAATGGGTCGCGAAATGTCTGCAATAACAAACGTCCACGGGAATGCCCGGCGTAATCCTAAATCTACACTAATCACTACGTGCCCGTAAGTGTTAATTAGTGAACCGTTCGCCGCGGTCAGCAGGTAGCTCGATTTCGTTCGCGCACCGGTCACTTTTTTCCGCGGGAACACGCTGACCTCAGCCCCGGTATCGACCAGGTACTGGGTCTTTGTCGTCGCGTCGGTTACGAAGAGGCGACGTGCTGTCCTCTCAGGGCCGCTTGTCGCCATCAGCGACTCTGTAGGTCGTTTCCCGACTGGAAAGTACACGGCTTCGTGCACTTTGTCGCCTTGTCTCCGAATCGCCCGTGATACCAGCAGATGCCGCTGGGGCGAGATTCGGCCTTGGACTTCGATCGGGAACGTCTACGGTATCGGCTGCTGGGCGTGCTGCTCCTTGGTTGGCGCCCTCTGCCCTCCAGCTTGGTGGTCACGAGTGCGGCAATTTGCTCAACGAGGGCGTTGATGTCGCCGAGCGCTGCGACATTGTTTGCCGCCGCTGCTGGGTGGATCTGCGCCGGCGTGACCTCGCTGATCCGGTCTGCCAGGGCCGCCACTTTCTCGAGCTCGACGCCATCTTGTGTGGCCAGCACCGATTGCATGGCGACGGGTAACCTACTCATCCACAGAGTCCGGATGAAATCCTCCGGCACCTCGTTGCCCGCCAGGCTCCTTATGTGCCGCAGGAACTGCGACGGCGTCCGGTCTCCTCGTTCCTCGTGTTCGAGGAGCTGCTTAATCTTCCTCTGCTTGGAAGTGGAGAGCCGCGCGATTAATTCCTGCTTTAGCCGCGTATACTTATTCTGCTCCGGCGGGTTCAGCAGGATATCCTCTACTTCTTGCGCGGTTCTTACATCAAGTTGCGCCACCACGTGGTGGTACTTGGTGTCCTCTTGCGTTATCCCGCGCAAACCGAACTGGGCGTCCAGGTGCGCAAACCATAATGCTGGTTTTTCCGCCCAGAATTTCGCCATGTGCACGGCTACGGCCATGTTTTGCGCAGGCGGCTCCATATCAATCACGTCGGGGTCACCAGTTGTAGGTATGGGGCCTACCATCCAGGTAAAGAACTAGGCACGTGTATGTTGGCAAGAGGAACTTTATTTGTATCTGCACGTGGTGGCAGACTCAGTGCGACTGGTGCCTAGGGAGGACGCCGAGCGTGTCTCGGGGAAAATCCCTAGATACATAGAGTCGTGCTCCTATTTATTGGCGCCCGCTGCGTCGCCTAGCGGATGCACTAGGGAGTCAACGATACTCCCTACACTTTCTTATCCTCTCGTCTTCCTTCTTTACCTACGTTGCAGTTGTCTGCCTTTGCGCTTCTTTCTTTTCCCGCACGTGGCGCTCTCCCTTCTGCTTTCGCTTCTCCTGCTCTCTTTCTACTGTGCGCCTAACCTCACTTTCTTGACTTATCACTTTCTCTATTGGCCTTTTACCCTTTCTTACACTCTTTCCTTCCTCTAACTTCTCCTCCGATCTCCCTCTACCCCTGATCTCACTCACTCCACCTCCACTTTGTTTTCACTCGCTCTCTCACCACTTTCTCAGCTGCTCTAAATTTCACACCTTATCTCCTTCTAACCGGAAACGGAACTCTCCTTGTGAAATATATGGTTAAATATAATTTGGAATCTGTTAAATTTGGATCTGAATTTTTTTTTATTTTTGTGGTTAGGGTTAGGGTTAGGGTGGGTGATGCCCACCCCCGGGGGGGTGGAATAAAGGGAAAGGAGAAAAGGAGAACGGACAGTAAGGGGGAAAAAAGGACCAGACGGACGGACGATGAAAGTGACACCGACTCGGTAATGTCGTACGGGTCGCTCATACACGAAAGTAATAGAAAAAAGTCCAAAACAGAAGAAAATTTAAACAACACAAGTACAAATACGTGGATAGAGTTAGAGGACGAAGGGGAGGGGGACAGCGACCAGGATATAATAAACGCAATAAGAGATCTGGGAAAATTGTTAAGAAAAACAAAAAACTCAACAAGGGAGGTTAAAAATTACAGAATAGAATCAGCTAACGAGGTAAAAAGCATTATTAGATTACATGCGGGACAGGCCGACAGACAATTAGAGTTAGTTATAACCAAGCTTAAAAATATCGAGTTAAGAATAGAAAATAGAAAATTAAAACATAGCATACAAATAAGAGATATGGGAACTCAGAGCTCCCCGGGACTACTGCCGCATGATAACGGGAGGGAAGAAAGGGAAACAGGAAAGAGAAATAATAATAAAAAGGGACAAAGAAAGGGTAAAGCACAGGGAGTGGAACACATGGAGGAGGAAGGGTATTATAATAGCGAAACGGAAGAGGACAGGAAAATTAGACAAAGGGATGAATTTTTGAAAAGGGCAAAAATTTCGGAGGACCAATTTAAAGCGATAGGTAATACAGACGAATGGACAGAGGTAGAAAGACGCAAGAAGGAAATAGAAAAAAGACAGGCGAATAGAAAAAGAAGGGAAGAGGAAGAGACTAATAAAAAGAAAAGGAAGGAGGAAAGGGAAAAGCAGAGAATAGCTAGAATACCACCGCCACCAAAGACAGAGGCAATAATAGTTAAGGCCACCGAAAACAGGACGTTCGCCGATCTGTTTAAGCAACTAAAAAACAAAGCAGGGGAAAAAATGGACGGTATACAGACCATCAGAAAGTCAGGGGGGGGGGGACCTTACAATAGAAATGGAAAAAAATATAAACGGAGGCGGCATGGAAAAAATAGTGAAAGAAACGTTAGGGGACGAACATAGAGTCAGGAGAATGACCCCTAAAGGAACATATGAGATTAAAGATGTGGATCCTACATTAGAAAAAGATGAAATTATACAGGAATTAGCAAACGCCCTACAAATAGAAAGGGAAGGGGTAGAAATTAAAACTGTCAGATTCGGCTATGGGGGGACAAAATCAGTTATAGCTAATCTCCGAGCAGGAATTGTGGAAAGATTAAGCGGGGAGGTAAAATTAAAATTAGGTTTCACCTACTGTAAAATCAAAAGGACCCATAACATAATCAGGTGCTTCAGATGCCACGCATGTAAAATGGATATACAAGGTAGGGAAATATGTAGAAGATGTGGAGGCATTGGACACCAGATTAACGGGTGCCAAGCCATTAGATGCTGTGTGCTCTGTACTAGGACGGGAGTCGCAGCGGCTAACGCAGAACATGTAGCAGGGGCGATTAACTGTCCCCAATACAAGAAGTATATGCAGCAATTCGCAGGTGGCAAACCGGTAAATTCAAACTGAAAGTTCTCCATATTAATTTGAACCATTGCAGATTGGCCCACTATCTGCTAGCACAGGCTGCGATAGAGTTAAAAGCAGATATTGTATTGATCTCCGAACCCCTCTACAACCCAGGGCCTTGGGTATACTCTAAAAAGGCAACGACCGCAATCTGGGTCACAGGAGTCAACGGGACTAGGAGGGAGGAGGACGGAGACAAGAGAGGGGAGGACTATACAGCTGTCAGGATTAGAAATATTACGTTTATAAGCGTTTATCTATCACCTAACATAGGAGAAGACATATACGCGCTAAAAATAAAAAGTATTTTAGAATTTTCAGCTAAGGAAAGGAGAGAAGGGAGAAGTGTCATTTTAGGTGGGGACTTCAACGCCCGATCTCCGGCATGGGGATCTGATGAACAAAATGCAAGGGGAACCATCCTTCTAGATGAACTACTCGGAAGAGAGGTAATCCCAATAAGGCCGATCGGAGGTTCCACATTTGAAAGAGGTAACGCGACATCACATCTCGACTTTGTAGCGACCTCGCTAGATATGGTAAGAAGAGGGGGTGTAACCTCCAAGGTCCTGGGCATGGAGACGGCCTCCGACCACAAATACGTACTACCCAGTTAGCCAAATGCCTACTCGACCAAATCCTGCTCGAAGCAGAAGAGTTATGTATTTCGTACCAAACCCTGCTCGAAGCAGAATTTGGAACTCCTGTGCTTTGATTGTGACACCAAAGTGTGTCGTGGAATTCATAAGGCAATGCGGCGGCAGATGTTTGTCACATCCATGCGAAGCCTACAGGTAAAATTCCATGCGGCATCATGCGGCATGGGAGCCAAACTTTGACTTCGTTATAGAGGGCAGGTCCGTCGCACTAAGAACGGACGTAACCTTGTTCTAACAGTAAATATCGGTAAAAATTGAAGTAAATCTTCCTGTGTAGGGTGGGAAAAGGTATTTTATTTAAGTTTCAATGCGTAATAAAGATAAAGTGATGCGTAAACACCACAATGTGTCGTGAAAGACAAAGCGCCGTGTTGTATAATTCGAAGAGCGTACGTGCGAGAAAGAGAGAGAGAGAACGAGCGCGAAGAGTGTGCGTGCGAGAGAGAAAGAACAGAGCGCGAAGAGTGTGCGTGCGAGACAGAGAGAGCGCGAGTGTGCGAGAGAGAGAGAAAAGAGCGCGAAGAGTGTGCGTGCGAGAGGAAGTGGATTCGAAGAAGATTGAAAGAAGTATATGGAAAGGGATGACGGAATATTTTTAATTCATTAATTTCTTTTAAAGCCATAATATGTATAATTTTTAATTTATGATGCGCGTATGTTAGGTGTTGCGCGTTACGCGATCATGCGCAGTGCAGTTTGCGACACCAGACTGGGAATAACAGCTCTCACGACGAAGGTGTCGGTGTTTCGACACGCGCACTGATTCCGTCTTGTTTGATTAGTGATTCCTTTGTTAGTTAATTACTAATTATTAAGTTCGTAAATTAACTCTGAAGCGGTGAAGACTGGATGAGCAGTGGATTCGAAGGAAGGAAGGATAGAAGCAGAGAAGACGCCAGATAAGTATTGCCACGTGGTATTGTTACCAATACACGTAACAAATTATTATATATTTTGTATATTCTTTATTCAGTTTTCTTTTACCCCCATGGATCGTAGAGTTTTGAAGAAGTCGGTTTTCGCGAAACCGACTATAATAAATTAAGCGCTAGGCAGAAACGAAATATTCGGCGCGAAATAACCTCAAATTTGAGGAAGTTTTCACGTGACAATAAATTACAAAGTCCCCCTAATCTTGATAATCTGCAGAACATTCCCAGCACGTCTTCTTTATCCGTGCCTGTCAGTAATAATAGTAATGAAAGTCTTCTTAATATTCCCACCACATCTTCATTCACGCATGATTCGTCTTCTACCTTTTCATGCGATGATGTGGTTTGGGAATATGCTGGTACTGTTTCAGAAGTATCATTTCGTGATGGTTTAGCATCTTGCTTTGTGGACAATAATTTAACGCACACTCAGGGGAACAACATCTTATCTCTTCTACGTACCCATTCGTGTTTTTCTAGTTTGCCGAAAGATATAAGAACGCTCATTAGTATACCATGTACCAGTGTCGTCACCTCTGTGGTAGAACCAGGAGAGTATGTTCATTTTGATGTAGAGTTGGAAATAGTTAAACAGTTATCTCAATGTTCTCCAATAATTCCTGGAGAGTTGCAATTATATTTTCATGTGGATGGATGTAGTTTAGATAGTTCCAATACAATTCAAATTTGGCCTATTTAAGTCAGAATTGTAAATATCTTAAATAGTAAACCCATTGTAGTAGGGATTTATAAAGGCACTCAAAAAACAGAGGATTGTAACAATTGTCTTCAAAAATTTGTCTCTGACATAAACTTGATAATCTCAAATGGAGGCATTACGTTCCACGAGAAAAAAATTCCAGTCGTATTAAAACATTATATGTTTTATTGCTGATGCACCAGCGAATCGTCGATGGATGAAGAAGACGGTAACATATTGGGAATGTCCCAGTAGGTTATCGCTGTGCTGGTTCATTTTGAAACAGTATAGTTTATTCCAAGTTGCACATTGTACATTACATATTTCTCGTGTTATGATAAATTGTATTGTTATTATATATAGATACGCATGGAAAACAAATAACTTTATGTTATAATCAATAATATCTTCTGTGCAGTATTGTATAGTATTATTTTAGTACTCTAGACTTTATATAGTACTCACAAATATTTTTAATTATTTCAGATACCTATTTTTCCAAGAATGCTTTACTACCAGGATTACCACCGTAAGTAATTTGGAACAAATGTCAAAACAGTATTATTTTGAGTTGATTAATGAATTGAAAGTGAGTATATACATTATTCTAGAATTAAAAAAAATTTTTCTTCGAAATATATCTATTGTACAATGAGAACAGAACATATATTGCGTCCTAATGTAAGGCCCTTTTTGTTTGTAGGAAGGAGAAACTAAAAGAGTGGTGTGCTGTCCGTGCTGCCCATGCCTAATGACCTATATTATGTATTATAAATTAATTAAACTCTTCTTAAGCGCCCCCATACCTTATTTTCCATTCGAGGGTTTTATTTCCATTATTTTAAGATTTGAATATTTATTTTTTATTTTATAACAGTTTTGTTATGATAATTGAATTTTATATCATTTTTATTTCCTTCGTGTAACTTGTACAGTTCATTTTTTTAAATTTTATTGTCTATTCGTTTTCTTTCTTAAGATTATAAATATGAAACAAATAAATTTATATAATACAAATATATGTAAAATAAAAATAAATTAAGATTAAAATAAATACGTTTGTAAATTCAATTTTCCCTCTCGTCGTTTATTCCGATTTTTCCCGATATTTACTTTCAGAACAAGGTTACCCCTTTCTTATTGCGACGGACCTGCCCTCTATAACGAAGGCTGATCGAAGCCAAAGTGTGGCACGAACAGGCACATATGGTAATGCGGCGGCAGATAGATGGCACTTCCGTGTCAAATTTTAGTGGCAGATTCAAAGCATTTTGCTTACTGGGTAACAGAAATTAAAAAGAGCGGAGGAAACGAAACGGAAACTAATAGAATTTTTTGCAGATGGAAATTAACAACGGAGGGATTGAGGAAACTGAGAAACGAACTGGACGAGATCCTAGAAGAAGAAGGGGTAGCGGATGGAAGCAGCTTCTCCCAATCAGAAGAAACCAGATTCCTAAGAGCCATAGAAAAAGCGTGCGATCTAGCTCTCGAAAACTCAGGTCAGGGACGAAAGAGAGGAGGGAGGACGAACCCGTGGTGGAACAAGGAAATACAGGGAGAAAGAACGAAAGCTAACAAATTGAGACGCCAAATACAAAGAGCAAAAAAAAGAAGGAGATTAGACGAAATGGAAGCGATATCCTTCTTATACAAGAAAACAAAAAAGAACCTCCAAAAAATGATAAGTAAACAAAAAGAGAGGACGTGGGTAGAATTATGCGAGAGCATTGAAAAAGATCCCTGGGGGAAGCCATACAAAGTGGTAATAAAACAGGCAAAAAAGGGAACCCCGCCAGCAACTCTGTCGACAGAATTCGCAACGAAGGTACTGCAGGGTCTCTTCCCACATAAAAACAAAAATAATAGAGAAGCAGAAACCCTTGAAACCACGGAGGAAAGTCAAAGAGAGCAGGAGGAAATTCAAGAGGAGATAGGGACCGAAAGAATTCCTGAAGTAAGCATTGAAGAGGTTAAAAAGCAGCCAAGCTATTAAAAACAGGGAAAGCGGCAGGCAGAGATGGAATGCCCCCAGAGATACTAAAAGCGTTGGTGGACATAAAACCTGACAGGTTCGCAGCATTAATAAATGGCATACTGGACAGAGGAAGAATCCCACCTGATTGGAAGATTGCTAGAACAATATTCCTGAGAAAGGACGGAAAAGACCCCTCGGAACCCTCGGCGTATAGACCGATTTGTATTATAGATGCGGCAGCAAAGCTCTTAGAATATATTATTAGAAATAGATTACTAAAGGAACTAGGCAACGAACCGTTCCACGAAAACCAATACGGCTTCGCGAAGGGCAAGTCGGCGGTACAAGCCATGGACAAGGTTAGAATAGCCGCAGAAGAATCGTCGAGAAAACAGAGATTCGCCGCTCTGATCGCTTTAGATGTTAAAAATGCTTTTAATTCTCTGGACTGGGACGCGATAACAGGACAAATGAGAAAAAGACAACTCCCTAATTATTTAATTAAGTTGACGCAGGATTATTTCAAAGGACGTTCGGTAACATACGAGGCAGAAGGAGAAATACTGTATAGAAAAATGGAAATGGGCGTGCCGCAAGGATCCGTGCTAGGACCATTTTTATGGAACCTGGTATATGACGAATTGCTTAAAAGGCCCACTCCGCCTATGACGATGAAGCTGGCCTTTGCAGACGACATTGTGATCTCTGCGCAGGCAGCTACTATAGCAAGGATGAAGACAAGAGCGGAACTAATAATAGAAGATACCAGAAATTGGATGAAAGGGACGGGCCTCGCACTAGCAGGACACAAAACAGAGATTATAATGTTAAATAAAAAAAGATTGGGAGACAACTTTAGCATCAGGGTGGACGGAGTGGAAGTCACACCAAAAACCCATCTAAAATACTTGGGAGTAACCTTCGATGAAGCCAAAAGCTTTAGGAAACACCTGGAAAATGCCACCAATAAAGCAATCAGAATCATGACGGCCTTAAGTAGACTAATGACAAACACAATGAGGACGAGACAGACGGCAAGAAGACTCTATTTTTTAACGATGGAATCTATAGTTCTGTACGGAGCCCCCATATGGGCCGAAGCAGTAGAGAACAGAAAAAACTGGGAATTAATTAGGAAAACCCAAAGAATCGGGCTATCAAGAGTAGTCTCGTCATACAGAACGGTGCCAATGGAGACCCTGAGCGTTATAGAAGGAATACTCCCATGGGATCTAAAAATAAAAGAAAGAAGAAAGATATTTGACTGGGAGGAAAAGTTGCTCCCTGAGGCGAATAGAATTATAAACAGTATAAGGGGAGGAGAGCCAGTAGGGACAGAGTTAAATATCCTGGAAGGACTTGTAGTGGAAGAGGAGCCCCGAGAAAGTATCGAAGATACAAGGACGACAATAAAAAAATGGATAAGGAAAAAGGTAAGACTGGAATCCGAAGCCGAGTGGCAAGAAGAATGGGAAAAGGGGACGGTAGGAAGGTGGACATACGAGCTGATCCCCAACATAAAGACATGGAAGAGCAGGAAGTTTGGTGAGACAGATTTTTATTTGACACAAGCCCTCACGGGCCATGGAGTTTTTAACTCCTTTAGAAAGAGGATCGGGAAGGCACAGGAAGATGACTGCTGGTACCACCAGGGCACACCAGATACACCCAAGCACACACTGTTTGAGTGCCAGGAATGGACGGAGGAAAGGAAGAAACTGGCAATCGAACTACAAATACGAGAGGAAGAGGTCAATGCGGAAGCAACAATGGAAGCAATCCTGAAAGAAGAAGAAGCATGGAGAGGATTTAGAACATTCTGCAGGGAAGTCCTAAAGAAAAAAGAAGAGGAGGAAAGAAGGAGGGAAAAGCTAGGACTGGACAGGCCGGAGTTGAGAAGCACAGCCGCAGACCTGGTATCCTAGCGGCGTAGTGGTTGCAGGTGTCACGTCTGCCGACGTGTTGCTGCGCTAGGTTATAACTAGATGTCACGCCTATCGACATGTTGCGTTAGCTTCTGAATAGATGTCGCGCCGTCGGGATGTTGTGTTTAGTTATAACTAGATGTCGCGTTAAGCCATAAGTTGTATAATATATAGATAGCCACTACATTACATCACATAGAATTCTAAGTCCCGTTATTACGTCACCGCGCTCTAGCGAGCCCCACTACGACGCGTAATACGTCACGCGCCCCTCCACGCGATCTCCGAGCGAAGGAGGTCTGGACAATTCCCGAGAAAGTCGGTTCTCATCCGCGACCTGGTCGCGTCAACATCTCGCGTTTCTATCTTCAAGCGTTACTATATCTAGCTGTTCCAATCTTAGTATTTAGCGCCTTTGTATCTCAACTATTTTTGAATATATATACTTAGTGTTAACCATTCAAATCCTGTCATTTATTATCCGCCAATCCCGCGCAAGAGAGTGCCGCGTCGCGCCGATTGTAAACACTAATCACGCCAGTTATCTCGCCCTCTCGTGTCTAACAATCCAATCCATTCGGCGAACGTCCGCACCATCTCGCGGCCGCGCAGCATCAGGACCAATCTCCAGAGAGAGAGAGAGATCGACCTAAGAGGGACAAGGACACCGACCCATTCTCCGTAGCCAATCCGAGGGATCACGGCTGCCCCATCTGCCTCTGTTTCTTGCAATCTGTCCAGGACTGTTGGTGAGTAGCATATCTACATATTTATGTGGAACCGTGGACCCGGCTAGACTTCGAACGTACGAGTCGAGTGAGCCAAATGGTTGTAATTTTGAAGCGTCTCTCCGCGGTAAAATCGCGAAGCGTCTTTACCATCGTGTAACCAACCGCGGGACGTAACAAATTGGTGGCAGCGGTGGGATCTCAACCACCACGGTTCAAAATGTTAAAAACTCCAGACGGTCCCGCAGGAAATCTTCGCAATAACTCATCGAAAATGTCCGAAGATGAAATTAAAATGCTACAGAGTCAACTCCGCGAGAAAGAGCGTAGACTCCGCGAAGAAGCAGTTGCTTTTGAAGCGGAAAGATCACAATTTCTCGTCGATGCCGAGCAGCCAAAACAAAAGTACCGGAAAGACCGCGACTCCCTCCGCGACGCCCTTTCGGATAACGCGAGTCTCCGCGCACAAATCTCCCAGTTGCAAGGAGATACTAAGGCCCTCGACGACCACCGCGTGACGCCGCGACCTATACCAATTCCGGACGAAGACGCGAGTCGTAATCTTCCCGGCACAAGCCACGGTCAACCCGAAATGCCGTCAGAAAGCGCGAGCTACACGATGAAAGCCGCTATAGACTCGATCCCCACGTTCGACGGGAATAACATGCCCGTGTTACAATTCGTACGCACTTGTCGTCGCGCCCGTGACCTCGTGCCGACCCAAGCCGAGCAAACCTTGGCTAAATTGATAATTACAAAATTACGCGGTCGCGCCTACACAGCTGTAGAAGACGAACACCTAGACACCGTCGCCCACATCTGCAATCGCCTTAAAGATGTGCTAGGACCGCGACACTCAGTTGATCATTACCGCGGCGAAATGACCAACATATATATGAAATCGAACGAGCACATCCTCGATTTCATTAGCCGCGTGAAAGACCTCCGAGCCGCAATACTAGATTGCGACAGATCGCGTCCCAACGTTGCTGACGTAGACGCATTGACACGCGATAGCTTCATAAGCGGTCTAATACCAAACCTCCGATCCGGAATGCGCACGTACCGCAACGCCCCGTTGAACCGCGTTTTCGACGAGGCCATCGAATTCCACAAGGAAGCGGAAATCGACAAAATCCGCTACGACCGCCCAGAGCGACAGGTGCGATTCACCGAATCCGGAACCGATAAGGCTGGTAACAACGACACCTCACACCTGTCCTCGCGTTATAATCAGCGATCGGATTACCGCCGCCCTGAGCGATCCTATTCGCCCTATCGCGATAATGATAACGCGAATCGTAACAGAAGCCCGACGCCGGACAGATACCGATATCAGTCCCCCTACGCAACGCGACACGATTCGCGTGCCATCCGAAACGATATCACGCGCGATAACCCTCGATCCCGCGATGCGTATATGCCGCCCCACCATGACTCACATAGACCGGAAGTCGTACCGCGCTCACCCGCTAAATCCTGCAACTACTGTAAGAACGCGGGTCATGACATTCATGAGTGCAGGAAGCGCGAGTATAATAATCGCATCCCCCCGTGGAAACCAGTCGGGAAACGGACGAAACCACCCATCTGCTTCGGGTCCCCGACGGGAGGAAACGAGTCCCCGCGACCCACACCGAGTTCGAGCAATAAGCCAAGAGGAGCCCAGGGAGAACCGCGAGCCATCTCCCGAATCGAACTAAGGTCCGATACCACCGTGCCCCACGTCCGGGTCGCTTGTCCCGAGCTTCGCGACGAAGCGAACTTAATGGTAGATACCGGAGCTGAACCGAACATAATTAAGATCTCGCTACTAAAACCCGGCGTGTCAATCAATACCAATAACGCTGTAAATATATCCGGTATCACGGAAGGGCACGTATCGACTCTTGGCTCCGCGATGTTGACGGTCGACGAGACCGAAATAGAATTTCACGTCGTGCCGGACGCATTCCCAATTCCTACCGACGGGTACTGGGATCAGCATTTCTCGCGAAAGGCGCGGAAATTTCATATGTCCGACACTGCGTTTCGTGGAAGGGGAAAGACATACCCTTCATTAACTTAAATACGTGTCACATTAAGGCACGATCTTCTGCGTGCATTGCGATACTCGCCACCGGCCCCGAATTCGGCTACGTACCGAGGTGCAAGCTAACGACCGGTGTACTCGTCCCGCATTGCCTCGCCCGCATCTCCGACGGAAAAATCTTTATTAAGGTTATCAACACGACAGAATCCGATATCACTCTCCCCATGCCGATCATGGAGCTGGAGGAGGTGGAAGAAATCGTGGAATCCACGGAGTCCATTCAATCCCCTATTTCGCTAAATTCGAACGCAAACTCCAATCTCTATTCTAATTCCAACTCGAACACGAGCTCTACCATATCTTCTATATCCACTGGTTCTTCCAATTCACGCTCTCCCGCCTCGCGAATCGAGGAGATATCAGGCATAATAAGCACTGGTCACCTCGGCGAGGACGAGAAGCATCACGTCGAAAATTTAATTCGAGATCACCACGATCTCTTCCATCTCCCAGGAGATCGCCTGGGAAAAACGAACGCCGTACGCCATAAAATCGTAACGACAGATCAGATGCCGGT
>NW_027489805.1:0-24684 GCF_050948215.1 Halictus rubicundus | reverse complement strand
GGATAGAGGATAGGATAGGATAGGATGGAGGATAGGATAGGATAGAGAATAGGTTAGGATAGAGGATAGGATATCATAGAGGATAGGATAGGATAGAGAATAGGATATAGGATTGGATAGGATACAGGATAGAATAGGATAGAGGATAGGATAGGATAGGGGATAGGATAGGATAGAGGATATGATAGGATAGAGGATAGGATAGGATAGAGGATAGGATAGAATAGAGGATAGGATAGGATAGAGAATAGGATATAGGATTGGATAGGATAGAGAATAGGATATAGGATTGGATAGGATAGAGGATAGAATAGGATAGAGGATAGGATAGGATAGCGGATAGGATATGTTAGAGGATAGGATAGGATAGAGGATAGGATAGGATAAACGATAGGATAGTATAGAGGATAGGATAGGTTAGAGGATAGGATAGAGGATAGGATAGGATAGGATAGAGGATAGGATAGGATAGAGAATAGGTTAGGATAGAGGATAGGATATCATAGAGGATAGGATAGGATAGAGAATAGGATATAGGATTGGATAGGATAGAGGATAGGATATGATAGAGGATAGGATAGGATAGAGGATAGGATAGGATAGAGGATAGGATAGGATAGAGGATAGGATAGGATAGAGAATAGGATAGGATAGAGGATAGGATAGGATAGAGGATAGGATAGGATAGAGGATAGGATAGGATAAACGATAGGATAGGATAGAGGATAGGATATGATAGAGGATAGGATAAGATAGAGGATAGGATAGGATAGGATAGAGGATAGGATAGGATAGAGGATAGGATAGGATAGAGGATAGGATAGGATAGTGGATAGGATAGGATAGAGGATAGGATAGGATAGAGGATACGATATAGGATTGGATAGGATAGAGGATAGAATAGGAGAGAGGATAGGATAGGATAGAGGATAGGATAGGATAGAGGATAGGATAGGATAGAGAATAGGATAGGATAGAGGATAGGATAGGATAGAGGATAGGATAGGATAGAGGATAGGATAGAATAGAGAATAGGATATAGGATTGGATAGGATAGCGGATAGGATAGGATAGAGGATAGGATAGGATAGAGGATAGGATAGGATAGAGGATAGGATACGATAGAGGATAGGATAGGATAGAGGATAGGATAGGATAGAGGATAGGATAGGATAGGATAGAGGATAGGATAGGATAGAGGATAGGATATGATAGAGGATAGGATATAGGATTGGATAGATTAGAGGATAGGATAGAGGATAGGATAGGATAGAGAATAGGATAGGATAGAGCATAGGATAGGATAAACGATAGGATAGGATAGAGGATACGATAGGATAGAGGATACGATAGGATAGAGGATAGGATAGGATAGAGGATAGGATACGATAGGATAGAGGATAGGATACGATAGGATAGAGGATAGGATAGGATAGAGGATAGGATCTGATAGAGGATAGGATAGGGTAGAGGATAGGATAGGATGGAGAATAGGATATAGGATTGGATAGGATACAGGATAGGATAGAGGATAGGATAGGATAGGATAGAGTATAGGATAGGATCGAGAATAGGTTAGGATAGAGGATAGGATATCATAGAGGATAGGATAGGATAGAGAATAGGATAGGATAGAGGATAGGATAGGATAGAGAATAGGTTAGGATAGAGGATAGGATACGATAGAGGATAGCATAGGATAGAGGATAGGATAGGATAGAGAATAGGATAGGATAGAGGATAGGATAGGATAGAGGATAGGATAGGATAGAGGATAGGATAGGATAGGGGATAGGATAGGATAGAGGATATGATAGGATAGAGGATAGGATAGGATAGAGGATAGGATAGGATAGGATGGAGGATAGGATAGGATAGAGAATAGGTTAGGATAGAGGATAGGATATCATAGAGGATAGGATAGGATAGAGAATAGGATATAGGATTGGATAGGATAGAGGATAGAATAGGATAGAGGATAGGATAGGATAGAGGATAGGATAGGATACAGGATAGGATAGGATAGAGGATAGGATAGGATAGAGAATAGGATAGGATAGAGGATAGGATAGGATAGAGGATAGGATAGGATAGAGGATTGGATAGGATAGAGGATAGGATAGGATAGAGGATAGGATAGGATAGAGGATAGGATAGGATAGAGGATAGGATAGGATAAAGGATAGGATAGGATAGAGGATAGTATAGGATAGAGGGTAGGATATCATAGAGGATAGGATAGGATAGAGAATAGGATATAGGATTGGATAGCATAGCGGATAGGATAGGATAGAGGATAGGATAGGATAAAGGATAGGATACGATAGAGGATAGCATAGGATAGAGGATAGGATAGGATGGAGAATAGGATAGGATAGAGGATAGGATAGGATAGAGGATAGGATAGGATAGAGGATAGGATAGGATAGAGGATAGGATAGGATAGGGGATAGGATAGGATAGAGGATATGATAGGATAGAGGATAGGATAGGATAGAGGATAGGATAGGATAGGATGGAGGATAGGATAGGATAGAGAATAGGTTAGGATAGAGGATAGGATATCATAGATGATAGGATAGGATAGAGAATAGGATATAGGATTGGATAGGATAGAGGATAGAATAGGATAGAGGATAGAATAGGATAGAGGATAGGATAGGATAGAGGATAGGATAGGATACAGGATAGGATAGGATAGAGGATAGGATAGGATAGAGAATAGGATAGGATAGAGGATAGGATAGGATAGAGGATAGGATAGGATAGGATATAGGATTGGATAGGATAGAGGATAGGATAGGATAGAGGATAGGATAGGATAGAGGATAGGATAGGATAGAGGATAGGATAGGATAAAGGATAGGATAGGATAGAGCATAGGATATGATAGAGGATAGGATAGGATAGAGGATAGGATAGGATAGAGGATAGGATAAGATAGAGAATAGGATAGGATAGAGGATAGGATAGGATAGAGGATAGGATAGGATAGAGGATAGGATAGGATAGAGGATAGTATAGGATAGAGGGTAGGATATCATAGAGGATAGGATAGGATAGAGAATAGGATATAGGATTGGATAGGATAGCGGATAGGATAGGATAGAGGATAGGATAGGATAAAGGATAGGATACGATAGAGGATAGCATAGGATAGAGGATAGGATAGGATAGAGAATAGGATAGGATAGAGGATAGGATAGGATAGAGGATAGGATAGGATAGAGGATAGGATAGGATAGAGGATAGGATAGGATAGGGGATAGGATAGGATAGAGGATATGATAGGATAGAGGATAGGATAGGATAGAGGATAGGATAGGATAGGGGATAGGATAGGATAGAGGATATGATAGGATAGAGGATAGGATAGGATAGAGGTTAGGATAGGATAGGATGGAGGATAGGATAGGATAGAGAATAGGTTAGGATAGAGGATAGGATATCATAGAGGATAGGATAGGATAGAGAATAGGATATAGGATTGGATAGGATACAGGATAGAATAGGATAGAGGATAGGATAGGATAGGGGATAGGATAGGATAGAGGATATGATAGGATAGAGGATAGGATAGGATAGAGGATAGGATAGAATAGAGGATAGGATAGGATAGAGAATAGGATATAGGATTGGATAGGATAGAGAATAGGATATAGGATTGGATAGGATAGAGGATAGAATAGGATAGAGGATAGGATAGG
The DNA here is from genome assembly GCF_050948215.1 of Halictus rubicundus. NCBI lineage: Eukaryota > Metazoa > Arthropoda > Insecta > Hymenoptera > Halictidae > Halictus > Halictus rubicundus. The sequence continues at coordinate 20,977 of NW_027489805.1, read as the reverse complement.
ATAGCGGATAGGATATGTTAGAGGATAGGATAGGATAGAGGATAGGATAGGATAAACGATAGGATAGTATAGAGGATAGGATAGGACAGAGGATAGGATAGAGGATAGGATAGGATAGGATAGAGGATAGGATAGGATAGAGAATAGGTTAGGATAGAGGATAGGATATCATAGAGGATAGGATAGGATAGAGAATAGGATATAGGATTGGATAGGATAGAGGACAGGATATGATAGAGGATAGGATAGGATAGAGGATAGGATAGGATAGAGGATAGGATAGGATAGAGGATAGGATAGGATAGAGAATAGGATAGGATAGAGGATAGGATAGGATAGAGGATAGGATAGGATAGAGGATAGGATAGGATAGAGGATAGGATAGGATAAACGATAGGATAGGATAGAGGATAGGATATGATAGAGGATAGGATAAGATAGAGGATAGGATAGGATAGGATAGAGGATAGGATAGGATAGAGGATAGGATAGGATAGAGGATAGGATAGGATAGTGGATAGGATAGGATAGAGGATAGGATAGGATAGAGGATACGATATAGGATTGGATAGGATAGAGGATAGAATAGGAGAGAGGATAGGATAGGATAGAGGATAGGATAGGATAGAGGATAGGATAGGATAGAGAATAGGATAGGATAGAGGATAGGATAGGATAGAGGATAGGATAGGATAGAGGATAGGATAGAATAGAGAATAGGATATAGGATTGGATAGGATAGCGGATAGGATAGGATAGAGGATAGGATAGGATAGAGGATAGGATAGGATAGAGAATAGGATAGGATAGAGGATAGGATAGGATAGAGGATAGGATAGGATAGAGGATAGGATAGGATAGAGAATAGGTTAGGATAGAGGATAGGATATCATAGAGGATAGGATAGGATAGAGAATAGGATATAGGATTGGATAGGATAGAGGATAGAATAGGATAGAGGATAGGATAGGATAGAGGATAGGATAGGATAGAGGATAGGATAGGATAGAGGATAGGATAGGATAGAGGATTGGATAGGATAGAGGATAGGATAGGATAGAGGATAGGATAGGATAGAGGATAGGATACGATAGAGGATAGCATAGGATAGAGGATAGGATAGGATAGAGAATAGGATAGGATAGAGGATAGGATAGGATAGAGGATAGGATAGATAAGGGATAGGATAGGATAGGGGATAGGATAGGATAGAGGATATGATAGGATAGAGGATAGGATAGGATAGAGGATAGGATAGGATAGGATGGAGGATAGGATAGGATAGAGAATAGGTTAGGATAGAGGATAGGATATCATAGAGGATAGGATAGGATAGAGAATAGGATATAGGATTGGATAGGATAGAGGATAGAATAGGATAGAGGATAGGATAGGATAGAGGATAGGATAGGATACAGGATAGGATAGGATAGAGGATAGGATAGGATAGAGAATAGGATAGGATAGAGGATAGGATAGGATAGAGGATAGGATAGGATAGAGGATTGGATAGGATAGAGGATAGGATAGGATAGAGGATAGGATAGGATAGAGGATAGGATAGGATAGAGGATAGGATAGGATAAAGGATAGGATAGGATAGAGCATAGGATATGATAGAGGATAGGATAGGATAGAGGATAGGATAGGATAGAGGATAGGATAAGATAGAGAATAGGATAGGATAGAGGATAGGATAGGATAGAGGATAGGATAGGATAGAGGATAGGATAGGATAGAGGATAGTATAGGATAGAGGGTAGGATATCATAGAGGATAGGATAGGATAGAGAATAGGATATAGGATTGGATAGCATAGCGGATAGGATAGGATAGAGGATAGGATAGGATAAAGGATAGGATACGATAGAGGATAGCATAGGATAGAGGATAGGATAGGATAGAGAATAGGATAGGATAGAGGATAGGATAGGATAGAGGATAGGATAGGATAGAGGATAGGATAGGATAGAGGATAGGATAGGATAGGGGATAGGATAGGATAGAGGATATGATAGGATAGAGGATAGGATAGGATAGAGGATAGGATAGGATAGGATGGAGGATAGGATAGGATAGAGAATAGGTTAGGATAGAGGATAGGATATCATAGATGATAGGATAGGATAGAGAATAGGATATAGGATTGGATAGGATAGAGGATAGAATAGGATAGAGGATAGAATAGGATAGAGGATAGGATAGGATAGAGGATAGGATAGGATACAGGATAGGATAGGATAGAGGATAGGATAGGATAGAGAATAGGATAGGATAGAGGATAGGATAGGATAGAGGATAGGATAGGATAGGATATAGGATTGGATAGGATAGAGGATAGGATAGGATAGAGGATAGGATAGGATAGAGGATAGGATAGGATAGAGGATAGGATAGGATAAAGGATAGGATAGGATAGAGCATAGGATATGATAGAGGATAGGATAGGATAGAGGATAGGATAGGATAGAGGATAGGATAAGATAGAGAATAGGATAGGATAGAGGATAGGATAGGATAGAGGATAGGATAGGATAGAGGATAGGATAGGATAGAGGATAGGATAGGATAGAGGATAGTATAGGATAGAGGGTAGGATATCATAGAGGATAGGATAGGATAGAGAATAGGATATAGGATTGGATAGGATAGCGGATAGGATAGGATAGAGGATAGGATAGGATAAAGGATAGGATACGATAGAGGATAGCATAGGATAGAGGATAGGATAGGATAGAGAATAGGATAGGATAGAGGATAGGATAGGATAGAGGATAGGATAGGATAGAGGATAGGATAGGATAGAGGATAGGATAGGATAGGGGATAGGATAGGATAGAGGATATGATAGGATAGAGGATAGGATAGGATAGAGGATAGGATAGGATAGGGGATAGGATAGGATAGAGGATAGGATAGGATAGAGGATAGGATAGGATAGAGAATAGGATAGGATAGAGGATAGGATAGGATAGAGGATAGGATAGGATAGAGGATAGGATAGAATAGAGAATAGGATATAGGATTGGATAGGATAGCGGATAGGATAGGATAGAGGATAGGATAGGATAGAGGATAGGATAGGATAGAGGATAGGATACGATAGAGGATAGGATAGGATAGAGGATAGGATAGGATAGAGGATAGGATAGGATAGGATAGAGGATAGGATAGGATAGAGGATAGGATAGGATAGAGAATAGGATAGGATAGAGGATAGGATAGGATAGAGAATAGGATAGGATGGAGGATAGGATAGGATAGAGAATAGGTTAGGATAGAGGATAGGATATCATAGAGGATAGGATAGGATAGAGAATAGGATATAGGATTGGATAGGATACAGGATAGAATAGGATAGAGGATAGGATAGGATAGGGGATAGGATAGGATAGAGGATATGATAGGATAGAGGATAGGATAGGATAGAGGATAGGATAGAATAGAGGATAGGATAGGATAGAGAATAGGATATAGGATTGGATAGGATAGAGAATAGGATATAGGATTGGATAGGATAGAGGATAGAATAGGATAGAGGATAGGATAGGATAGCGGATAGGATATGTTAGAGGATAGGATAGGATAGAGGATAGGATAGGATAAACGATAGGATAGTATAGAGGATAGGATAGGATAGAGGATAGGATAGAGGATAGGATAGGATAGGATAGAGGATAGGATAGGATAGAGAATAGGTTAGGATAGAGGATAGGATATCATAGAGGATAGGATAGGATAGAGAATAGGATATAGGATTGGATAGGATAGAGGATAGGATATGATAGAGGATAGGATAAGATAGAGGATAGGATAGGATAGGATAGAGGATAGGATAGGATAGAGGATAGGATAGGATAGAGGATAGGATAGGATAGAGGATAGGATAGGATAGTGGATAGGATAGGATAGAGGATAGGATAGGATAGAGGATACGATATAGGATTGGATAGGATAGAGGATAGAATAGGAGAGAGGATAGGATAGGATAGAGGATAGGATAGGATAGAGGATAGGATAGGATAGAGAATAGGATAGGATAGAGGATAGGATAGGATAGAGGATAGGATAGGATAGAGGATAGGATAGAATAGAGAATAGGATATAGGATTGGATAGGATAGCGGATAGGATAGGATAGAGGATAGGATAGGATAGAGGATAGGATAGGATAGAGGATAGGATACGATAGAGGATAGGATAGGATAGAGGATAGGATAGGATAGAGGATAGGATATGATAGAGGATAGGATATAGGATTGGATAGAATAGAGGATAGGATAGAGGATAGGATAGGATAGAGAATAGGATAGGATAGAGCATAGGATAGGATAAACGATAGGATAGGATAGAGGATACGATAGGATAGAGGATACGATAGGATAGAGGATAGGATAGGATAGAGGATAGGATACGATAGGATAGAGGATAGGATACGATAGGATAGAGGATAGGATAGGATAGAGGATAGGATCTGATAGAGGATAGGATAGGGTAGAGGATAGGATAGGATGGAGAATAGGATATAGGATTGGATAGGATAGAGGATAGGATAGAGGATAGGATAGGATAGGATAGAGTATAGGATAGGATCGAGAATAGGTTAGGATAGAGGATAGGATATCATAGAGGATAGGATAGGATAGAGAATAGGATAGGATAGAGGATAGGATAGGATAGAGAATAGGTTAGGATAGAGGATAGGATATCATAGAGGATAGGATAGGATAGAGAATAGGATATAGGATTGGATAGGATAGAGGATAGAATAGGATAGAGGATAGGATAGGATAGAGGATAGGATAGGATAGAGGATAGGATAGGATAGAGGATAGGATAGGATAGAGGATTGGATAGGATAGAGGATAGGATAGGATAGAGGATAGGATAGGATAGAGGATAGGATAGGATAGAGGATAGGATACGATAGAGGATAGCATAGGATAGAGGATAGGATAGGATAGAGAATAGGATAGGATAGAGGATAGGATAGGATAGAGGATAGGATAGGATAGAGGATAGGATAGGATAGAGAATAGGTTAGGATAGAGGATAGGATATCATAGAGGATAGGATAGGATAGAGAATAGGATATAGGATTGGATAGGATAGAGGATAGAATAGGATAGAGGATAGGATAGGATAGAGGATAGGATAGGATAGAGGATAGGATAGGATAGAGGATAGGATAGGATGGAGGATTGGATAGGATAGAGGATAGGATAGGATAGAGGATAGGATAGGATAGAGGATAGGATACGATAGAGGATAGCATAGGATAGAGGATAGGATAGGATAGAGAATAGGATAGGATAGAGGATAGGATAGGATAGAGGATAGGATAGGATAGAGGATAGGATAGGATAGGGGATAGGATAGGATAGAGGATATGATAGGATAGAGGATAGGATAGGATAGAGGATAGGATAGGATAGGATGGAGGATAGGATAGGATAGAGAATAGGTTAGGATAGAGGATAGGATATCATAGAGGATAGGATAGGATAGAGAATAGGATATAGGATTGGATAGGATAGAGGATAGAATAGGATAGAGGATAGGATAGGATAGAGGATAGGATAGGATACAGGATAGGATAGGATAGAGGATAGGATAGGATAGACAATAGGATAGGATAGAGGATAGGATAGGATAGAGGATAGGATAGGATATAGGATTGGATAGGATAGAGGATAGGATAGGATAGAGGATAGGATAGGATAGAGGATAGGATAGGATAGAGGATAGGATAGGATAAAGGATAGGATAGGATAGAGCATAGGATATGATAGAGGATAGGATAGGATAGAGGATAGGATAGGATAGAGGATAGGATAAGATAGAGAATAGGATAGGATAGAGGATAGGATAGGATAGAGGATAGGATAGGATAGAGGATAGGATAGGATAGAGGATAGTATAGGATAGAGGGTAGGATATCATAGAGGATAGGATAGGATAGAGAATAGGATATAGGATTGGATAGGATAGCGGATAGGATAGGATAGAGGATAGGATAGGATAAAGGATAGGATACGATAGAGGATAGCATAGGATAGAGGATAGGATAGGATAGAGAATAGGATAGGATAGAGGATAGGATAGGATAGAGGATAGGATAGGATAGAGGATAGGATAGGATAGAGGATAGGATAGGATAGGGGATAGGATAGGATAGAGGATATGATAGGATAGAGGATAGGATAGGATAGAGGATAGGATAGGATAGAGGATAGGATAGGATAGAGGATAGGATAGGATAGGGGATAGGATAGGATAGAGGATATGATAGGATAGAGGATAGGATAGGATAGAGGATAGGATAGGATAGAGGATAGGATAGGATAGAGGATAGGATAGTATAGAGGATAGGATAGGATAGAGTATTGGATAGGATAGAGGATAGGATAGGATAGAGGATAGGATAGGATAGAGGATAGGATAGGATAGAGGATAGGATAGGATAAACGATAGGATAGGATAGAGGATAGGATAGAGGATAGGATAGGATAGGATAGAGGATAGGATAGGATAGAGGATAGGATAGGATAGAGGATAGGATAGGATAGGATAGAGGATAGGATAGGATAGAGGATAGGATAGGATAGAGGATAGGATAGGATAGAGGATAGGATAGGATAGAGGATAGGATAGGATGGAGAATAGGATAGGATAGAGGATAGGATAGGATAGAGGATAGGATAGGATAGAGAATAGGATAGGATAGAGGATAGGATAGGATAGAGGATAGGATAGGATAGGGGATAGGATAGGATAGAGGATATGATAGGATAGAGGATAGGACAGGATAGAGGATAGGATAGGATAGGATGGAGGATAGGATAGGATAGAGAATAGGTTAGGATAGAGGATAGGATATCATAGATGATAGGATAGGATAGAGAATAGGATATAGGATTGGATAGGATAGAGGATAGAATAGGATAGAGGATAGGATAGGATAGAGGATAGGATAGGATAGAGGATAGGATAGGATAGAGGATAGGATAGGATAGAGGATTGGATAGGATAGAGGATAGGATAGGATAGAGGATAGGATAGGATAGAGGATAGGATAGGATAGAGGATAGGATAGGATAAACGATAGGATAGGATAGAGGATAGGATATGATAGAGGATAGGATAGGATAGAGGATAGGATAGGATAGGATAGAGGATAGGATAGGATAGAGGATAGGATAGGATAGAGGATAGGATAGGATAGAGGATAGGATAGGATGGAGAATAGGATAGGATAGAGGATAGGATAGGATAGAGGATAGGATAGGATAGAGAATAGGATAGGATAGAGGATAGGATAGGATAGAGAATAGGATAGGATAGAGGATAGGATAGGATAGAGGATAGGATAGGATAGAGGATAGGATAGGATAGAGGATAGTATAGGATAGAGGATAGGATATCATAGAGGATAGGATAGGATAGAGAATAGGATATAGTATTGGATAGGATAGCGGATAGGATAGGATAGAGGATAGGATAGGATAAAGGATAGGATAGGATAGGGGATACGATAGGATAGAGGATATGATAGGATAGAGGATAGGATAGGATAGAGGATAGGATAGAATAGAGGATAGGATAGGATAGAGAATAGAATATAGGATTGGATAGGATAGAGGATAGCATAGGATAGAGGATAGGATAGGATAGAGAATAGGATAGGATAGAGGATAGGATAGGATAGAGGATAGGATAGGATAGGGGATAGGATAGGATAGAGGATATGATAGGATAGAGGATAGGATAGGATAGAGGATAGGATAGAATAGAGGATAGGATAGGATAGAGAATAGGATATAGGATTGGATAGGATAGAGGATAGAATAGGATAGAGGATAGGATAGGATAGCGGATAGGATATGTTAGAGGATAGGATAGGATAGAGGATAGGATAGGATAAACGATAGGATAGGATAGAGGATAGGATAGGATAGAGGATAGGATAGAGGATAGGATTGGATAGGATAGAGGATAGGATAGGATAGAGAATAGGTTAGGATAGAGGATAGGATATCATAGAGGATAGGACAGGATAGAGAATAGGATATAGGATTGGATAGGATAGAGGATAGGATATGATAGAGGATAGGATAGGATAGAGGATAGGATAGGATAGAGGATAGGATAGGATAGAGGATAGGATAGGATAGAGGATAGGATAGGATAGAGAATAGGATAGGATAGAGGATAGGATAGGATAGAGGATAGGATAGGATAAACGATAGGATAGGATAGAGGATAGGATAGGGTAGAGGATAGGATAGGATAGTGGATAGGATAGGATAGAGGATAGGATAGGATAGAGGATACGATATAGGATTGGATAGGATAGAGGATAGAATAGGAGAGAGGATAGGATAGGATAGAGGATAGGATAGGATAGAGAATAGGATATAGGATTGGATAGGATAGCGGATAGGATAGGATAGAGGATAGGATAGGATAGAGGATAGGATAGGATAGAGGATAGGATACGATAGAGTATAGGATAGGATAGAGGATAGGATAGGATAGAGGATAGGATAGGATAGGATAGAGGATAGGATAGGATAGAGGATAGGATATGATAGAGGATAGGATATAGGATTGGATGGAATAGAGGATAGGATAGAGGATAGGATAGGATAGAGAATAGGATATAGGATTGGATAGGATAGAGGATAGCATAGGATAGAGGATAGGATAGGATAGAGAATAGGATAGGATAGAGGATAGTATAGGATAGAGGATAGGATAGGATAGGGGATAGGATAGGATAGAGGATATGATAGGATAGAGGATAGGATAGGATAGAGGATAGGATAGAATAGAGGATAGGATAGGATAGAGAATAGGATATAGGATTGGATAGGATAGAGGATAGAATAGGATAGAGGATAGGATAGGATAAACGATAGGATAGGATAGAGGATACGATAGGATAGAGGATACGATAGGATAGAGGATAGGATAGGATAGAGGATAGGATACGATAGGATAGAGGATAGGATACGATAGGATAGAGGATAGGATAGGATAGAGGATAGGATAGAATAGAGAATAGGATATAGGATTGGATAGGATAGCGGATAGGATAGGATAGAGGATAGGATAGGATAGAGGATAGGATAGGATAGAGGATAGGATACGATAGAGGATAGGATAGGATAGAGGATAGGATAGGATAGAGGATAGGATAGGATAGGATAGAGGATAGGATAGGATAGAGGATAGGATATGATAGAGGATAGGATATAGGACTGGATGGAATAGAGGATAGGATAGAGGATAGGATAGGATAGAGAATAGGATATAGGATTGGATAGGATAGAGGATAGCATAGGATAGAGGATAGGATAGGATAGAGAATAGGATAGGATAGAGGATAGGATAGGATAGAGGATAGGATAGGATAGGGGATAGGATAGGATAGAGGATATGATAGGATAGAGGATAGGATAGGATAGAGGATAGGATAGAATAGAGGATAGGATAGGATAGAGAATAGGTTAGGATAGAGGATAGGATATCATAGAGGATAGGATAGGATAGAGAATAGGATATAGGATTGGATAGGATAGCGGATAGGATAGGATAGAGGATAGGATAGGATAAAGGATAGGATACGATAGAGGATAGGATAGGATAGAGGATAGGATAGGATAGAGAATAGGATAGGATAGAGGATAGGATAGGATAAACGGTAGGATAGGATAGAGGATACGATAGGATAGAGGATAGGATAGGATAGAGGATAGGATAGGATAGTGGATAGGATAGGATAGAGGATAGGATAGGATAGAGGATACGATATAGGATTGGATAGGACAGAGGATAGAATAGGAGAGAGGATAGGATAGGATAGAGGATAGGATAGGAAAGAGGATAGGATAGGATAGAGAATAGGATAGGATAGAGGATAGGATAGGATAGAGGATAGGATAGGATAGGGGATAGGATAGGATAGAGGATATGATAGGATAGAGGATAGGATAGGATAGAGGATAGGATAGAATAGAGGATAGGATAGGATAGAGAATAGGATATAGGATTGGATAGGATAGAGGATAGAATAGGATAGAGGATAGGATAGGATAGCGGATAGGATATGTTAGAGGATAGGATAGGATAGAGGATAGGATAGGATAAACGATAGGATAGGATAGAGGATAGGATAGGATAGAGGATAGGATAGAGGATAGGATTGGATAGGATAGAGGATAGGATAGGATAGAGAATAGGTTAGGATAGAGGATAGGATATCATAGAGGATAGGATAGGATAGAGAATAGGATATAGGATTGGATAGGATAGAGGATAGGATATGATAGAGGATAGGATAGGATAGAGGATAGGATAGGATAGAGGATAGGATAGGATAGAGGATAGGATAGGATAGAGGATAGGATAGGATAGAGAATAGGATAGGATAGAGGATAGGAAAGGATAGAGGATAGGATAGGATAAACGATAGGATAGGATAGAGGATAGGATATGATAGAGGATAGGATAAGATAGAGGATAGGATAGGATAGAATTGAGGATAGGATAGGATAGAGGATAGGATAGGATAGAGGATAAGATAGGATAGAGGATAGGATCGGATGGAGAATAGGATAGGATAGAGGATAGGATAGGATAGAGAATAGGATAGGATAGAGGATAATATACGATAGAGGATAGGATAGGATAGAGGATAGGATAGGATAGAGAATAGGATAGGATAGAGGATAGGATAGGATAAACGGTAGGATAGGATAGAGGATACGATAGGATAGAGGATAGGATAGGATAGAGGATAGGATAGGATAGTGGATAGGATAGGATAGAGGATAGGATAGGATAGAGGATACGATATAGGATTGGATAGGATAGAGGATAGAATAGGAGAGAGGATAGGATAGGATAGAGGATAGGATAGGATAGAGGATAGGATAGGATAGAGGATAGGATAGGATAGAGGATAGGATAGAATAGAGAATAGGATATAGGATTGGATAGGATAGCGGATAGGATAGGATAGGATAGAGGATAGGATAGGATAGAGGATAGGATAGGATAGAGGATAGGATAGGATAGAGGATAGGATAGGATAGGATAGAGGATAGGATAGGATAGAGGATAGGATATGATAGAGGATAGGATAGAGGATAGGATAGGATAGGATAGAGGATAGGATAGGATAGAGAATAGGATATGATAGAGCATAGGATAGGATAAACGATAGGATAGGATAGAGGATACGATAGGATAGAGGATACGATAGGATAGAGGATAGGATAGGATAGAGGATAGGATACGATAGGATAGAGGATAGGATAGGATAGAGGATAGGATCTGATAGAGGATAGGATAGGGTAGAGGATAGGATAGGATGGAGAATAGGATATAGGATTGGATAGGATAGAGGATAGGATAGAGGATAGGATAGGATAGAGAATAGGTTAGGATAGAGGATAGGATATCATAGAGGATAGGATAGGATAGAGAATAGGATATAGGATTGGATAGGATAGAGGATAGGATATGATAGAGGATAGGATAGGATAGAGGATAGGATAGGATAGAGGATAGGATAGGATAGAGGATAGGATAGGATAGAGAATAGGATAGGATAGAGGATAGGATAGGATAGAGGATAGGATAGGATAGAGGATAGGATAGGATAGAGGATAGGATAGGATAAACGATAGGATAGGATAGAGGATAGGATATGATAGAGGATAGGATAGGATAGAGGATAGGATAGGATAGGATAGAGGATAGGATAGGATAGAGGATAGGATAGGATAGAGGATAAGATAGGATAGAGGATAGGATCGGATGGAGAATAGGATAGGATAGAGGATAGGATAGGATAGAGAATAGGATAGGATAGAGAATAGGATAGGATAGAGGATAATATACGATAGAGGATAGGATAGGATAGAGGAGAGGATAGGATAGAGAATAGGATAGGATAGAGGATAGGATAGGATAGAGAATAGGATAGGATAGAGGATAGGATAGGATAGAGGATAGGATAGGATAGAGGATAGGATACGATAGAGGATAGCATAGGATAGAGGATAGGATAGGATAGAGAATAGGATAGGATAGAGGATAGGATAGGATAGAGGATAGGATAGGATAGAGGATAGGATAGGATAGAGAATAGGTTAGGATAGAGGATAGGATAGAGGATAGGATAGGATAGAGAATAGGATATAGGATTGGATAGGATAGAGGATAGGATAGGATAGAGGATAGGATAGGATAAGGATAGGATACGATAGAGGATAGGATAGGATAGAGGATAGGATAGGATAGAGAATAGGATAGGATAGAGGATAGGATAGGATAAGGATAGGATAGGATAGGATATAGAGGATACGATAGGATAGAGGATAGGATAGGATAGAGGATAGGATAGGATAGTGGATAGGATAGGATAGAGGATAGGATAGGATAGAGGATACGATATAGGATTGGATAGGATAGAGGATAGAATAGGAGAGAGGATAGGATAGGATAGAGGATAGGATAGGAAAGAGGATAGGATAGGATAGAGAATAGGATAGGATAGAGGATAGGATAGGATAGAGGATAGGATAGGATAGAGGATAGGATAAAATAGAGAATAGGATATAGGATTGGATAGGATAGCGGATAGGATAGGATAGAGGATAGGATAGGATAGAGGATAGGATAGGATAGAGGATAGGATACGATAGAGGATAGGATACGATAGAGGATAGGATAGGATAGAGGATAGGATAGGATAGGATAGAGGATAGGATAGGATAGAGGATAGGATAGGATAGAGGATAGGATAGGATAGAGGATAGGATAGGATAGAGAATAGGATAGGATAGAGGATAGGATAGGATAGAGGATAGGATAGGATAGAGGATAGGATAGGATAGAGGATAGGATAGGATAAACGATAGGATAGGATAGAGGATAGGATATGATAGAGGATAGGATAAGATAGAGGATAGGATAGGATAGGATAGAGGATAGGATAGGATAGAGGATAGGATAGGATAGAGGATAAGATAGGATAGAGGATAGGATCGGATGGAGAATAGGATAGGATAGAGGATAGGATAGGATAGAGAATAGGATAGGATAGAGAATAGGATAGGATAGAGGATAATATACGATAGAGGATAGGATAGGATAGAGGATAGGATAGGATAGAGAATAGGATAGGATAGAGGATAGGATAGGATAGAGAATAGGATAGGATAGAGGATAGGATAGGATAAACGATAGGATAGGATAGAGGATACGATAGGATAGAGGATAGGATAGGATAGAGGATAGGATAGGATAGTGGATAGGATAGGATAGAGGATAGGATAGGATAGAGGATACGATATAGGATTGGATAGGATAGAGGATAGAATAGGAGAGAGGATAGGATAGGATAGAGGATAGGATAGGATAGAGGATAGGATAGGATAGAGAATAGGATAGGATAGAGGATAGGATAGGATAGAGGATAGGATAGGATAGAGGATAGGATAGAATAGAGAATAGGATATAGGATTGGATAGGATAGCGGATAGGATAGGATAGAGGATAGGATAGGATAGAGGATAGGATAGGATAGAGGATAGGATAGGATAGAGGATAGAATACGATAGAGGATAGCATAGGATAGAGGATAGGATAGGATAGAGAATAGGATAGGATAGAGGATAGGATAGGATAGAGGATAGGATAGGATAGAGGATAGGATAGGATAGAGAATAGGTTAGGATAGAGGATAGGATATCATAGAGGATAGGATAGGATAGAGAATAGGATATAGGATTGGATAGGATAGCGGATAGGATAGGATAGAGGATAGGATAGGATAAAGGATAGGATACGATAGAGGATAGGATAGGATAGAGGATAGGATAGGATAGAGAATAGGATAGGATAGAGGATAGGATAGGATAAACGGTAGGATAGGATAGAGGATACGATAGGATAGAGGATAGGATAGGATAGAGGATAGGATAGGATAGTGGATAGGATAGGATAGAGGATAGGATAGGATAGAGGATACGATATAGGATTGGATAGGATAGAGGATAGGATAGGATAGAGGATAGGATAGGAAAGAGGATAGGATAGGATAGAGAATAGGATAGGATAGAGGATAGGATAGGATAGAGGATAGGATAGGATAGAGGATAGGATAGAATAGAGAATAGGATATAGGATTGGATAGGATAGCGGATAGGATAGGATAGAGGATAGGATAGGATAGAGGATAGGATAGGATAGAGGATAGGATACGATAGAGGATAGGATACGATAGAGGATAGGATAGGATAGAGGATAGGATAGGATAGGATAGAGGATAGGATAGGATAGAGGATAGGATATGATAGAGGATAGGATATAGGATTGGATGGAATAGAGGATAGGATAGAGGATAGGATAGGATAGAGAATAGGATATAGGATTGGATAGGATAGAGGATAGCATAGGATAGAGGATAGGATAGGATAGAGAATAGGATAGGATAGAGGATAGGATAGGATAGAGGATAGGATAGGATAGGGGATAGGATAGGATAGAGGATATGATAGGATAGAGGATAGGATAGGATAGAGGATAGGATAGAATAGAGGATAGGATAGGATAGAGAATAGGATATAGGATTGGATAGGATAGAGGATAGAATAGGATAGAGGATAGGATAGGATAGCGGATAGGATATGTTAGAGGATAGGATAGGATAGAGGATAGGATAGGATAAACGATAGGATAGGATAGAGGATAGGATAGGATAGAGGATAGGATAGAGGATAGGATTGGATAGGATAGAGGATAGGATAGGATAGAGAATAGGTTAGGATAGAGGATAGGATATCATAGAGGATAGGATAGGATAGAGAATAGGATATAGGATTGGATAGGATAGAGGATAGGATATGATAGAGGATAGGATAGGATAGAGGATAGGATAGGATAGAGGATAGGATAGGATAGAGGATAGGATAGGATAGAGGATAGGATAGGATAGAGAATAGGATAGGATAGAGGATAGGATAGGATAGAGGATAGGATAGGATAAACGATAGGATAGGATAGAGAATAGGATATGATAGAGGATAGGATAAGATAGAGGATAGGATAGGATAGGATAGAGGATAGGATAGGATAGAGGATAGGATAGGATAGAGGATAAGATAGGATAGAGGATAGGATCGGATGGAGAATAGGATAGGATAGAGGATAGGATAGGATAGAGGATAGGATAGGATAGAGGATAGGATAGGATAGAGGATAGGATAGGATAGAGGATACGATATAGGATTGGATAGGATAGAGGATAGAATAGGAGAGAGGATAGGATAGGATAGAGGATAGGATAGGATAGAGGATAGGATAGGATAGAGAATAGGATAGGATAGAGGATAGGATAGGATAGAGGATAGGATAGGATAGAGGATAGGATAGAATAGAGAATAGGATATAGGATTGGATAGGATAGCGGATAGGATAGGATAGGATAGAGGATAGGATAGGATAGAGAATAGGATAGGATAGAGGATAGGATAGGATAGAGAATAGGATAGGATAGAGGATAGGATAGGATAAACGATAGGATAGGATAGAGGATACGATAGGATAGAGGATAGGATAGGATAGAGGATAGGATAGGATAGTGGATAGGATAGGATAGAGGATAGGATAGGATAGAGGATACGATATAGGATTGGATAGGATAGAGGATAGAATAGGAGAGAGGATAGGATAGGATAGAGGATAGGATAGGATAGAGGATAGGATAGGATAGAGAATAGGATAGGATAGAGGATAGGATAGGATAGAGGATAGGATAGGATAGAGGATAGGATAGAATAGAGAATAGGATATAGGATTGGATAGGATAGCGGATAGGATAGGATAGAGGATAGGATAGGATAGAGGATAGGATAGGATAGAGGATAGGATACGATAGAGGATAGGATAGGATAGAGGGTAGGATAGGATAGAGGATAGGATAGGATAGGATAGAGGATAGGATAGGATAGAGGATAGGATATGATAGAGGATAGGATATAGGATTGGATAGAATAGAGGATAGGATAGAGGATAGGATAGGATAGAGAATAGGATAGGATAGAGCATAGGATAGGATAAACGATAGGATAGGATAGAGGATACGATAGGATAGAGGATACGATAGGATAGAGGATAGGATAGGATAGAGGATAGGATACGATAGGATAGAGGATAGGATAGTATAGAGGATAGGATCTGATAGAGGATAGGATAGGGTAGAGGATAGGATAGGATGGAGAATAGGATATAGGATTGGATAGGATAGAGGATAGGATAGAGGATAGGATAGGATAGGATAGAGGATAGGATAGGATCGAGAATAGGTTAGGATAGAGGATAGGATATCATAGAGGATAGGATAGGATAGAGAATAGGATATATGATAGGATAGGATAGAGGATAGAATAGGATAGAGGATAGGATAGGATAGAGGATAGGATAGGATAGAGGATAGGATAGGATAGAGGATAGGATAGGATAGAGGATTGGATAGGATAGAGGATAGGATAGGATAGAGGATAGGATAGGATAGAGGATAGGATAGGATAGAGGATAGGATACGATAGAGGATAGCATAGGATAGAGGATAGGATAGGATAGAGAATAGGATAGGATAGAGGATAGGATAGGATAGAGGATAGGATAGGATAGAGGATAGGATAGGATAGAGAATAGGTTAGGATAGAGGATAGGATAGGATAGAGGATAGGATAGGATAGAGAATAGGATAGGATAGAGGATAGGATAGGATAAACGGTAGGATAGGATAGAGGATACGATAGGATAGAGGATAGGATAGGATAGAGGATAGGATAGGATAGTGGATAGGATAGGATAGAGGATAGGATAGGATAGAGGATAGGATAGGATAGAGGATAGGATAGAATAGAGAATAGGATATAGGATTGGATAGGATAGCGGATAGGATAGGATAGAGGATAGGATAGGATAGAGGATAGGATAGGATAGGATAGGGGATAGGATAGGATAGAGGATATGATAGGATAGAGGATAGGATAGGATAGAGGATAGGATAGAATAGAGGATAGGATAGGATAGAGAATAGGATATAGGATTGGATAGGATAGAGGATAGAATAGGATAGAGGATAGGATAGGATAGCGGATAGGATATGTTAGAGGATAGGATAGGATAGAGGATAGGATAGGATAAACGATAGGATAGGATAGAGGATAGGATAGGATAGAGGATAGGATAGGATAGAGGATAGGATAGAGGATAGGATTGGATAGGATAGAGGATAGGATAGGATAGAGAATAGGTTAGGATAGAGGATAGGATATCATAGAGGATAGGATAGGATAGAGAATAGGATATAGGATTGGATAGGATAGAGGATAGGATATGATAGAGGATAGGATAGGATAGAGGATAGGATAGGATAGAGGATAGGATAGGATAGAGGATAGGATAGGATAGAGGATAGGATAGGATAGAGAATAGGATAGGATAGAGGATAGGATAGGATAGAGGATAGGATAGGATAAACGATAGGATATAATAGAGGATAGGATATGATAGAGGATAGGATATGATAGAGGATAGGATAAGATAGAGGATAGGATAGGATAGGATAGAGGATAGGATAGGATAGAGGATAGGATAGGATAGAGGATAAGATAGGATAGAGGATAGGATCGGATGGAGAATAGGATAGGATAGAGGATAGGATAGGATAGAGAATAGGATAGGATAGAGAATAGGATAGGATAGAGGATAATATACGATAGAGGATAGGATAGGATAGAGGATAGGATAGGATAGAGAATAGGATAGGATAGAGGATAGGATAGGATAGAGAATAGGATAGGATAGAGGATAGGATAGGATAAACGATAGGATAGGATAGAGGATACGATAGGATAGAGGATAGGATAGGATAGAGGATAGGATAGGATAGTGGATAGGATAGGATAGAGGATAGGATAGGATAGAGGATACGATATAGGATTGGATAGGATAGAGGATAGAATAGGAGAGAGGATAGGATAGGATAGAGGATAGGATAGGATAGAGGATAGGATAGGATAGAGAATAGGATAGGATAGAGGATAGGATAGGATAGAGGATAGGATAGGATAGAGGATAGGATAGAATAGAGAATAGGATATAGGATTGGATAGGATAGCGGATAGGATAGGATAGAGGATAGGATAGGATAGAGGATAGGATAGGATAGAGGATAGGATAGGATAGAGGATAGGATAGGATAGAGGATAGGATAGAATAGAGAATAGGATATAGGATTGGATAGGATAGCGGATAGGATAGGATAGAGGATAGGATAGGATAGAGGATAGGATAGGATAGAGGATAGGATACGATAGAGGATAGGATAGGATAGAGGATAGGATAGGATAGAGGATAGGATAGGATAGGATAGAGGATAGGATAGGATAGAGGATAGGATATGATAGAGGATAGGATATAGGATTGGATGGAATAGAGGATAGAATAGAGGATAGGATAGGATAGAGAATAGGATATAGGATTGGATAGGGTAGAGGATAGCATAGGATAGAGGATAGGATAGGATAGAGAATAGGATAGGATAGAGGATAGGATAGGATAGAGGATAGGATAGGATAGGGGATAGGATAGGATAGAGGATATGATAGGATAGAGGATAGGATAGGATAGAGGATAGGATAGAATAGAGGATAGGATAGGATAGAGAATAGGATATAGGATTGGATAGGATAGAGGATAGAATAGGATAGAGGATAGGATAGGATAGCGGATAGGATATGTTAGAGGATAGGATAGGATAGAGGATAGGATAGGATAAACGATAGGATAGGATAGAGGATAGGATAGGATAGAGGATAGGATAGAGGATAGGATTGGATAGGATAGAGGATAGGATAGGATAGAGAATAGGTTAGGATAGAGGATAGGATATCATAGAGGATAGGATAGGATAGAGAATAGGATATAGGATTGGATAGGATAGAGGATAGGATATGATAGAGGATAGGATAGGATAGAGGATAGGATAGGATAGAGGATAGGATAGGATAGAGGATAGGATAGGATAGAGGATAGGATAGGATAGAGAATAGGATAGGATAGAGGATAGGATAGGATAGAGGATAGGATAGGATAGAGGATAGGATAAGATAGAGGATAGGATAGGATAGGATAGAGGATAGGATAGGATAGAGGATAGGATAGGATAGAGGATAAGATAGGATAGAGGATAGGATCGGATGGAGAATAGGATAGGATAGAGGATAGGATAGGATAGGATAGAGAATAGGATAGGATAGAGGATAGGATAGAATAGAGAATAGGATATAGGATTGGATAGGATAGCGGATAGGATAGGATAGAGGATAGGATAGGATAGAGGATAGGATAGGATAGAGGATAGGATACGATAGAGGATAGGATAGGATAGAGGATAGGATAGGATAGAGGATAGGATAGGATAGGATAGAGGATAGGATAGGATAGAGGATAGGATATGATAGAGGATAGGATATAGGATTGGATGGAATAGAGGATAGGATAGAGGATAGGATAGGATAGAGAATAGGATATAGGATTGGATAGGATAGAGGATAGCATAGGATAGAGGATAGGATAGGATAGAGAATAGGATAGGATAGAGGATAGGATAGGATAGAGGATAGGATAGGATAGGGGATAGGATAGGATAGATGATATGATAGGATAGAGGATAGGATAGGATAGAGGATAGGATAGAATAGAGGATAGGATAGGATAGAGAATAGGATATAGGATTGGATAGGATAGAGGATAGAATAGGATAGAGGGTAGGATAGGATAGCGGATAGGATATGTTAGAGGATAGGATAGGATAGAGGATAGGATAGGATAAACGATAGGATAGGATAGAGGATAGGATAGGATAGAGGATAGGATAGAGGATAGGATTGGATAGGATAGAGGATAGGATAGGATAGAGAATAGGTTAGGATAGAGGATAGGATATCATAGAGGATAGGATAGGATAGAGAATAGGATATAGGATTGGATAGGATAGAGGATAGGATATGATAGAGGATAGGATAGGATAGAGGATAGGATAGGATAGAGGATAGGATAGGATAGAGGATAGGATAGGATAGAGGATAGGATAGGATAGAGAATAGGATAGGATAGAGGATAGGATAGGATAGAGGATAGGATAGGATAAACGATAGGATAGGATAGAGGATAGGATATGATAGAGGATAGGATAAGATAGAGGATAGGATAGGATAGGATAGAGGATAGGATAGGATAGAGGATAGGATAGGATAGAGGATAAGATAGGATAGAGGATAGGATCGGATGGAGAATAGGATAGGATAGAGGATAGGATAGGATAGAGAATAGGATAGGATAGAGGATAATATACGATAGAGGATAGGATAGAGGATAGGATAGGATAGAGAATAGGATAGGATAGAGGATAGGATAGGATAAACGGTAGGATAGGATAGAGGATACGATAGGATAGAGGATAGGATAGGATAGAGGATAGGATAGGATAGTGGATAGGATAGGATAGAGGATAGGATAGGATAGAGGATACGATATAGGATTGGATAGGATAGAGGATAGAATAGGAGAGAGGATAGGATAGGATAGAGGATAGGATAGGATAGAGGATAGGATAGGATAGAGGATAGGATATGATAGAGGATAGGATAGAGGATAGGATAGGATAGGATAGAGGATAGGATAGGATGGAGAATAGGATATAGGATTGGATAGGATAGAGGATAGGATAGAGGATAGGATAGAGGATAGGATAGGATAGGATAGAGGATAGGATAGGATAGAGAATAGGTTAGGATAGAGGATAGGATATCATAGAGGATAGGATAGGATAGAGAATAGGATATAGGATTGGATAGGATAGAGGATAGGATATGATAGAGGATAGGATA
>NW_027489804.1:0-24774 GCF_050948215.1 Halictus rubicundus | reverse complement strand
TGCGGTGCGATTAGAAATTGTCTCTACCTGAAATACTTCGACTTGTGCACTTCATTTAATGTTTATAAACTCAATGAATACATATATAGAAACAACTTATAGTGATCATGAATAAATAACTTCTGTGAATATGATTGCAAAGTGAAAAAACATTGACCACTTCGACTCGATAATTTCATACCTCGCTTCACGTAATAATGTATATATATATAAGGCGCTAAAACTCAAGGAACTTAAAGAATATATTTCACAGAAGTCATAAGAAAATACCAATCCCTACGACCCATATCCCATAAATTCCAAGTTCAAGAAAACAAAATCTATTCAAATTAAAACATTGATAAAGAAATAATGAGGAAATACCTGCAAAATTACTTCTTAAGGTCGATGCACATCTCACCGGCCCGGCCGGCCGGCTCAAAATTATAACCCTGGTTTTGGCCCTAGCGTTTACTGGCGGCAACCGTGTCAGGCTTTGGAACCGAATTTCTTCTCTGGCCTCTCGACCCTTTCCAGATGGCCTTTCGAGAGCGCGTTGACAGTTCCCTGCTGTGCGTGGCACAAAAAAAATGTTTTTAGGGGCTCCACAGCTCCTTAGGTAATCTATCCGTACCTCTCCTTTAAAACACCATGGAAATAGGAAACGTTCCTGGCACTTACAATTAGTGAAACAGCATCGCACATCCTTATACAGGGTGATCCACACAATTGTTTCAAGTCATAACTCCGTTATTATTGCATTTACGAAAAAATGATAAAGGAGAAAGATAAATGGTTCGAAGAGCACTACATCTGTAGGCCTTATTTTTTTTAGATGCTGCAGTGCATGTGCAATTAACAATTGCATCATTTCTTTAAATAGAATAGATTCTTCCTTTCATTCTACGTAAAAAATGATTAGGGTACCATGGCAAAAAAATTATTAGATCTCGAGATATTTTCAAAAAATGTCTTTATTGAAGAAGATACTCAAACACTTCATAACTATGTTGTAAAGGTAAACACCCTTTCGACATTGTTATCATAACAGAAACCGATTTGTACGAGTGAGCATTTTATAATTCAGTAGCAAGTCACGTATCGTAACTCGAGTACGAAAACTAAGATTTTGAAAAAGTGTAGCTGTATTTCACTAAATACAAGAAAATGTATGACATTTTTTGAAAATATCTCGAGATCTAATAATTTTTCACATTCAACATGTGTTTTTGATTCACAAGAAAAATTACCTGCCTATTTAAAATACGACAGATGTTCCCCTCAAACCCAACAAATGGTAGCTCGAACCTATAGCTCCGAAAGGGAGTACCGTATTATTAATTATTCTGGTAGCTTTTTCCTAATAACGCTCAAATTCCTTAACAAAGTATTCCCCATCTATTACCACGAGGGACTCTGAAATGTTCTAGTTAACAGCTTTTGAAATAAATAATGACGAATTGTTTCACCGCACAGATTGTCAGATGATATTCTTTCTTTTTCGTTAGCGTGGTAATAAATTGTTATTTCGTTTGTTACAACGTTCAAATTCCTTAACAAGATCTATTACCACGAGGAACTCAGAAAAGTTCTGGTTGATAGTTTTTTAAATAAATACAGCATGTTCATTCTGTCTTCGTACTGCCACGCTACGAGCCGGCCGGCTAGCCTGCGAACATTCTCGTCGAGAATGCTAGCCGGCTAGCCGGCCGGCTCTAGCATTGGGCAGCGAACCCCTGGGGTTCTGGTAGCAGAGGACACGCTGTGCCTTTGTTCCGAGCCTCTCGAACCCTCTCTAATAGCTGTCCCGGACCCCAAAATGCTTATAAACGGGGAAAAAACGGCCGGTCGGCCGGCCGGTGAGATGTGCATCGACCTTTAACCGTTGAAAAGGAAACATGAGACCCCTGGGGTGACGGAGGAACCAGTGCGTGAGGTAAAGTGCGAACCAGCATTGCATCCGTTGGCCAACCTCACCCATTTGAAAACACTGGAAATAAATAATAACATGTATCACTCAATGAATACATATATAGAAACAACTTATAGTGATCATGAATAAATAACTTCTGTGAATTTGATTGCAAAATGGGAGAACATCGACTCGATAATTGCATAGGGTGGATAATAAAAATCTCCTTGTACATTTTAACCAAAGAACCCTCCCGCGCCCTAAAGAACAAATTCGGTCATTCAAAATAGGCAGAAGTTTACATCAAAATAGACAGTTTTTGCAAATATCTCGGAAAATAAAGAGACCGCCGTACTGTGCGGACAAATGGCCTGTTTTCGGGAAAACTAATCAAAATGTGTACTCCAAAGCTAATCGCCATAATACGTACTTACAACACACGGCACTGACACGAATGGCTGCTCTGAAGTGAATACTGGCCGACGCTCGCGAGCGAATGTTCGATGGCATTCCTTCGACCGCCTTCGGAACCGATCTTCGCTTCTTTCTCTGCAGCTTCCCGTGGACCATCGCCGCGCCGCCGCGTATACAATGTATGTTGGCGGTTCGTCGGCGTGCTCGTCGCTGCGCGATGCCCAGGCTGCCACATGTCCATTTTCATCTGTCTTTTTCGGCGGTTTATTTGACTTCGAATAATTTCCGGAGACGCGTTCGAATGCTGTAACGAGGACGAGCAGTCAAAGACTGGCGCGCGCGTTGCAATGTATGTGGTTGTATCGCCCAATGACAAAGCAAGGATCAAATAAAACTATAGTCTATATATAGACACTTATGAATCGTAGTTCTTTTTAGACCTTTGAAATTTTGAATCATTTCATTTTTGGTTTAATTTAGCTTTACACATGAATTTATTGACTCTGTTGTAAACATTTATTTCATAATAAAAAAAGAGAGACCGAGGTGTGTGCATGAATAATAGTGGTAAAGTATTTTTAAGTTATAACATTCACAAAACATCGTATCCGGAGCTAATCTAATCATACATTATCATTATTAGGATCATACTCTTATGCAAATGTACGTAGACTTTTTGACAGTGATACTGAAATAAATGTAATGTAACAATTACAATTTTTATTCTGTTATAACGTCTGACACCTGATCGTTCCATACTCCGGGTAAAAAAAAAACATGTCCACTTAGGACCCTCCTCCCTATAAATATCCAACATTTAATAAAATTGAAAGATTCCCTTTTCAGTTCCTTTCTTATTCATTATCTAACACGCCGGTGTTTCCATCTCGTATTCATCAGTCAGCTACACATCTGTAGGTAATACCATACCTCGTCTATGGCACAGAAGAGGTATAAGAGTAGACCAATCACCATATGCGGTTTCGTGTCTCACATGTAAACAACTGCTTTTCTTACGCCCTCTACGCTGACGAACGATAAATGTTGGAACTAGATCTACAAAAATTATCAAATGTGGTCAAATACAAATGATTGACGAGTTATGTACATATCTGATGTTATGATCAGAGTTATGACAATATGTTCAAATTATATTTTTTAATTTGATGTCATTATGTTATATATCTACAATTATCTTTATCAATACAATATTAATAAATATAGATACCATGTTTCCAAATTATAGAAATACAATTTTCATAAATCTTGAACGTAAATAACATTTCTCCATACGTATAATTATTCGCATTTCTACAATTTTTTAACACTATTAATACGCATTCATTTTGAATATCTTTTGTAACTGAACTTGAAAAAGAAATTAAATTGAAATTTACTATATATTTCCATGTATATTTCATTTAAACAACATAAATTTTAGCTTTAAAGAATCATGTAAAATATCAATTAATATTAATTGTGAAATTCGAAAGAGTCAAGAATTAATTAATCAATAATTATGTAGTTGATCGTTTTTTGCGAGATGTCAATCTATTTCACTATTCACTCAGAACGTAGTTGTATTATTTTTTTGCACGTTTCTAATGAGAAAATAAACGACGAACGCAACGTACGACACGTACAAACACTACCGCATTCATCGAGCTCGATCACACTTGTTCAGTCGTGATGCCAGAATCGCGTGACGCCGCACAGTGGTGCCAAATGGCCAAAAAGCGGCAAAAAATCTGTAAAATGAAACTGTCCAACGAATTTGTTTGAAAATCTGTGGAAAGATTGCCACAGTTACAACGCTTATTTGGCAAAAAATTTTTGCACAAAGTTGTTAATATTAAGTAATATGGGCTAATCGAAAATCTCTGTTTTCTGCCCATTTTTTATTTATGGAAGCATAAAACAAATCCTTTAATAGATTTTGGTCTGGAACTAATCGTTTTGGCAAGGTGTAATATTGATCTAACTTTGTGCAAAAATTCATGAGACCCTTTCGTCACAATTTAAGTTTAAATATCAACTTTCAGAATTTCCAAGGGTGAATCGTGCGGAAGCTACGATTATTTGATTTTCCAGGTGAAATTTTTTAGGAATATTTCTAATTAATAAAGAAAAATGTGAAGTGCATATGATTTATTAATTTTTCATGTATACAAAAATATTTAATAACAATTTTTTTTATCTTACATAAATTATTTTTATAGCGTTCATTGGAGCACTACCAAAAAATACCTGTTGCATTTTTGCGACAGTGGTCCAGTGAACGAAAACTTTGTTTATTTAACATAAAAAATTGTTATTAAATATTTTTTAATATGTATGAATGTAATTTTTTTTATTATCTGATATGTATCCCTTAAAAATTCCACCTGAAACGTCAAATAATCGTGACTTCCGCGCGATTCATTTTTGGAAATTCCGAAAGTTGATATTTGAACTTAAATTGCAACGAAAGCATCTCGAAGTATCTCATGATTTTTTGCACAAAGCTAGATCAATATTATAACTTGTCAAAACGATTAGTTCCAAATCGAAGCTATTCAAAGGATTTTTTGTATTCCTCCATAAATAAAAAATGAGCGTAACGCAAAGGGGCTTCAGGTTAGTCCATATTACTTAATGTTAAACAACTTTTTTTGGAAAATTTTTTTTTGCCAGTTAATAGTTGAAGCCATTTGCAATAACCCATATGATTTGTAGATCCCTAAGTATTCAATTATAGGCGGAGTAATTACATAACTATCGCACTGAAAACTGATGAATTCTCAGGAACGAGGAAATGGTTATTTACCATGCGTATATCTCCATAAAACAAATTTTTTCAAAAATCTGACTGGCACATCATGCACGTACTATTAGGCTATACAAAAATAATTTCTTTTTATAAAAATCAAAAATTTATAAAAAGGATTTTTTGCCGCCTTGGCACCACTGTGCGCCATCCCACGTGAAGGGTTGGGGGGGGGGGGCACTCTCTCGTACCGTCGTCTCCTTAAGGCTCGTACAGACCTGAACATTTCGACGAACATTGCGCCGAACAGCGAACGAAACGCAAGATCGCGCCCTTCGGTTCGCCGAAATGAATGTTGATTTTTGAGGTTCGGCGCGCCGTTCGGCGCAATGTTCGTCGAAATGTTCAGGTCTGTACGAGCCTTTACGTTGCTTCTACTATGCACGCGCTACACACAAGCGTACCCCTATTCTGTCCGTGTGAGCTGCCTGCTCGACTGTTCGAGGCGTTCCACCGAATTCACGTTACCAAAGTTTCGAGCGCCTGAGCCGCAATCGATTCCCGGTTCGGCGAGGCGCACATTTTGCTACAACTTTTAAACTAAAAAAGATATCAATGCGAAATTTGGACTAGAAATCTTTTTTAAAGATCGGGTTTAATGGCGCATACTAAAATATGTTCTATATTTTTTACATAATTTTTTTTTGTTGATTTTTAAGACAGAGCCGGATAAGATGGTCAAAAGTGCCTCCAAACCAAATTAATTTTTAGTCGTACCATGCTCAACAAAAAATTACGAAAGTGTTCACGAGTATTCTACCTAATATCATACACGACTGAGATTTTTTCAGAATTTTTGGCTGCAAAATCAATTTTTAAACAAATCCGAATGCATAAAATTGCCGATTTTATATCGAAGTTTTCAGTTGAGCACGTTTATTGGTCTTATTTTTTATGGGTCGTATTTTTTACAGATTTTCCAGATTATGCAAACGCGTTTAAGAAAATTGGATAGTTGGATTTCCAATCATTTGGACAAAGTGCACATTTCGAATTGAAGTTTCAGAGATACCAGTTTTATAAAAATTCAGTAGTTAGATATTATTGAAACAATTTTTCCGAATTTTTTCAGAATTTTGTATAAATTGCATCGTCGTTAAAAAAAAAACAAAATCAATTATTTCGATGCCTTCTGATCGTTTTGTAGGTGTATTATGTAATATTGAACATTTTTATATTCAGGAAAACAGTGTAGAACCTGCAATATAAAATATTTTTTTTTGCGTTACATTTCAATATATGACTGTGACTCTCAACAGTTTCGGTTGGCGCTGGTCGTAACATCTCCGGCTGAGAATCTGTTGGTCCGGGATCGAATCCCGCATCGAATGAAAGTTTCAATTTTTAGATATTTTCAATACACCTTCAGAAAATTGTGGCGAATGAATTGATGAGGGACTTTTCCTGGTGAAAATGTGTCCAAACTGGAGTGTAATCGAACAATTTTTATTGATACTTAATGTTGATAGGGAATCGAGGATTATTGGCAATTTAAGCTTTTATATTTTTAATGGGAATAATAATTTTAATTCTAATAAGTTGTAGAGCTTATCCCGATGAAAACGAGTCCAAACACGACATCATTTGGACTATCTTTAATGAGATTGTAATTTTTATCGTAACATTACGTATCACTGAAACTTGTTCGATTATACTGGAGTTTGACCTCATTTTCATCAGGAAAATCCCCTCCATTCGCTCGTCACAATTTTATGAGGATATGTTGAAAAATATAAAAGTTTAAACTTTCATTCGTGCGCGATTCTCCACCCGGTTACATTGTATGTCGTCTGTCGTCGCTGGGTCTTTGAAGCTCCGCGCTCGGCAAAAGTTATTCGAAGATTTATTCGAAGCCTTTGAATAAAAGATACAGATAAAAGATGAAAAAATTATTCGAAGTTCGAATAAATCCGCTTCGAATAAAAAAAATTATCTTTATTCGTCGGATAAATTCTCGTCGGATAAAAGTATTTATCTGATACTCGTCGGATAAAGATACTTTTTTTATTCGAACCTTCGAATAAAGATAAAGTATCTTTTATTCGAATCGTTATTTAAATAATTTTTCGGCGGAACGCGTCGAACAGTCGAGCTGGCAGCTCACACGGACAGAATAGAGGTACGCTTGTGTGTAGCGCGTGCGTAGTAGAAGCAACGTAAGGAGACGTACTGTTGCCTTCGTCGTTTATTTTCTCGATACAAACGTGAAAGAAAATAATGCAACTACGTTCTCAGTCAGTATTGAAATAGATTGACATCTTGCAAAAAAGATCAACTACATAATTATTGATTAATTAATTCTTAACTCTTTCGAATTTTACAACTAATATTAATTGATATTTTGGATGATTCTTTAAAGCTAAAGTTTATGTTTTTTAAATGAAATATACATGAAAATATATAGTAAATTTCAATTTAATTTCTTTTTCAAGTTCAGTTACAAAATATATTCAAAATGGTTTCGTATTAATAGTGTTAAAAAATTGTAGAAATGAGAATAATAATTATACGTACGGAGAATTGTTATTTACGTTCAAGGTTTATGAAAATTGTATTTCTATAATTTGGAAACGTAGTATCTATATTTATTAATATTGTATTGATAAAGATAACTGTAGATATATAACATAATGACATCAAATAAAAAAATATAATTTGAACCTATAGTCATAACATCAGATATGTACATAACCACCGACGAGATATATATAAAGACTGCCAGCCTTACGGGAGAATGTGTCGCTCGAAAAATGCGGTGTTTTCTACCGCCCTCTAGGATAGATTTTGGCTGTAGTAAGAAACAGAAGGCCAACGACGGTATTTCGTCGGTACAGAAGACCACTAAGGAAATTCTCGTCGTTGAGAAGGTGAATCATCACGGACTAGGCCTGCAGCCAAGCTCGTATATGCGCGCCGAGCTCAGGTCGAGTCGAGCCGGGACTCGCTTTTCGAGTCGAGTCGAGTACTCGCACGATGCGAGCTGCTCGCAACGAAGCGAACGGCTCGAAATAAAATCAGGCGTAAAATGACATGATGCGAGTTACAGCGGGAAGATCAGCACATCGATATTATCAAGCATTTTAGTATATTGACAATGCTAAATGTTTGCGATGTTTTATTATGTATTTTGATAGTGAAATGTAGATTCAGAATTTGTATAACCCTTATTGAAAATAATTATGCAATAACAACTATTTCCTAGATTTATGTAAATAACTAGCTGTGATCTGTAAAGAACGGTATTTTATATATTCCTTTATATTATACTCCGGTTCACTGTACAGTCGTAAAAATGTGTTGTCGCAAAATTGTTTATAATGTTGAAAATTAACGTTAAACCAAGTTGGAAGTTGGAAGTTCCAACAGCCTGTCATTCGGTACTGTACAAGTATAGGTGATAAGATTTAAAAGGGCATAGCCGATTAAGATGGTCAAAACAATTGGAACCGCAAAAAGATTCCATTTCAAACAGTATTGATTTCTTGATTTTCTGGAAATGACAGAAGTAGATTTCAAAATTCTTTTCACGGAATCTTACCAATTTTCACAGGCAATTTCATATCTGGCGGAAATCGTAGACGAACACAATAATATAAATATTCATTGCCTAATCAATGTTACTTCAATATTTTTAAAACATTAAAAAAATATTGTTAAAATCACATGAATAAATAATATAAGAAATTGAAAAAATAAAGATGATGTATGGGAAAAAACATTTACCACCGACGGGATAAGAACCCCAGCGTATCCGCTCCTTAGTTCGACGTCCGGCGATGTTACAAAACTTTACGAACATTCTGGTATATATCACACAAAATACAATTTATTCTTTCTCTTAAATCACATTTCTTAGGTCAAAGAATTACCTGTTTCAATTTAATAATGCTAAAAATTACTTAATATATAGCTGCGATAAAACCAACAAGTGTAACTTTCCTCCTAATAGCAAAAACGTCGAAAAAATTCGGTTTTTATTGTTTTTTTTTTGACGATGATGTCCCACAACAAAACATCTAAAAAAAATTGACGACACTGCCTGTTATAGTACTTTAACAAGGAACTAAACAGTAGAATAGCATGTTTTCAAATTTTTTGAGAAATTTGCATTTTTCCGATTTTTTTGGAGGTTTTCATTTTTTTTACGACCACAGTTTGTAACAAAAAAAAATCTGAAAAAATTATCAAAAATCAGCCTTAGAATCCAAAATATGTCACATTTTTTTCAGAATTTTAGAAAGCATCAGAGTGCGGGAAATACGCGGAGAAGCGCGAAATCTAATTTACCCTGTAACTAACCTCATGGGCAAGATAGGGGGTTGAAATTTTACTCAGAGGGGTTTTTCCTCTAAGGGCAGTTTTGACCATAAATCGGCTAGGCCCTTTTAAAAGGATCTTATCTTTTGCGAGCGCCGAGCTTCAAAGACCCGGCGACTGCCAAACGGCATACAATGTAAGCGGATGGAGAATCGCGCACGAATGAAAGTTTAAATTTTTAGATTTTTCAACATATCCTCATAAAATTTTGACGAGCGATTGGAGGGGGTTTTCCTGATGAAAATGAGGTCAAATTCGAGTGTAATCGAACATGTTTTACTGGTACGTAATGTTACGATAAAAATTACAAAGACAATCCAAATGATGTCGTGTTTGGACTCATTTTGATCGGGATAAGCTCTACAACTCATTCGTATTAACAATATTGTCCTGATGAAAAACATAAAAGCGTAAATTGCCAATAATGCACGATTCTCCATCCGCTTACATTGTATGCCGTTTGGGAGTCGCAAAATACTAAATGCAGTCCAATTTGTACCGCGTTTAGTGTCATTTTAATCAGAAGAATGCCACGAATTAGTTGGCGCAAGTCCCATAAAAAAATAATGAAAAATAAAGAAGTTTTGCAATTGGATTGGTAGTTGTTTCACACCGATATCTCGTGACTCTACGAGCTCGGAACTTCAAATACCAGCGACCGACCAACAGCCTACAATGTAAGCAGATGGAGAATCGTGCATTATTGGCAATTTATGCTTGTATGTTTTTAATCAGAACAATATTGTTAAGACGAACGAGTTGTAGAGCTTGTTCCGAACCGTGTACACGGTTGCTCCAACAACAGTTGAAGATATGCGTCAGCGTATCATCACAGCATGTACGAATATCACGTCGGATATACTTATCAGAGTGCAACATTCCTTCAGAGCTCGTTTACAACAATGTATCGACGCAGACGGCCATCATTTCGAACATTTATAAAATACAGGTATTCTGCTTCCATATTTCAGTTTTATACGTTTTTTCTGTCCTTGACCTTGAATGACCTTGGACTTATTATAGTCACTGAATTCCTAATGAAAGGGACTATCATTGTAGGTGTTTAAAAAAGGGTGGTTCCATTTAAAAAAAGTCAAGGTGACCTTGATATCTCCAAAAAAATGACATAAAAACAAAATTTTTTTTGCATCGTGTCACCCCCATTGTACCATTCAACTTTGTCCTTATCATATTTTACGTATCTTTAGAAACAACAAAGATATTTGAGGTGCTAACGTTTGGTGACTCACCCTGTATACATGCTATTTACATTGGTCTTAATATTATTCGCCTATTTACCTAGTTCCTTGATCTGATTGTTAACTATATACAGCGTCCGTATTTTACAATGTTGTTCTTTATAACGGTAGCGGCGCGAGACATTTTACCGACCGTTTGTATTCGCCTTTCGCGGTTCTTATTGTGACTACCCTAACTATGTCGTCTTGTCCGGAATGAAGTTTGGTTACCCGTGCGAGGGTCCATTGCATTGCAGGTAAATTGTCGTCCCGCACTCTTACGATACTGCCTATTTCTATTTTTTCGGGTTTATGTTTATGCCATTTTTTACGTGTGGTCAACTCGTGGAGGTATTCCTTCCTCCATCGTTGCCAGAAATGATGTCGCATTTTTTGCACATGCTGCCAGGACGACAATCGACCGGATGGAATGTTTGATATTTCGTAATCGGGTATGCCATTTAACGTATCACCAATCAAGAAGTGTGCTGGTGTCAAAACGGATAAATCGTTTGGGTCGGAGGACAGAGGTGTTAACGGCCGTGAGTTGAGAATCGCTTCAATTTGATTGATATATGTTAATAACGTTTCGTACGATAACAAGGTGTCGCCTATTACTCGTGTTAAATGAAACTTTAGTGATTTTACGGCAGCTTCCCAAAGTCCGCCGAAATGCGGGGATCGCGGTGGGATGACGTGCCATTTTATGGATTCGTTGGCCAATATGTTCCCTGATTATCCGCAATCTTAATCAACGCGGTCGATAACAATACTTTCGAAGGAATATTAATAGAGTTTAATGAGGTTTTTGGAGTTTGTGTGGCCTGATTCGAATTCTGCGTGTCTTTTTTGAAAATATCTCGAGATCTAATAATTTTTTTGCCATGGTACCCTAATCATTTTTTACGTAGAATGAACGGAAGAATCGATATGTGCAAAAAATATGCATTTCTATTTAAAGAAATGATGCAATTGTTAATTGCACATGCACTGCTGCATCTAAAAAAAATTTAAAGGCCCACAGATGTAGTGCTCTTCGAACCATTTATCTTTCTCCTTTATCATTTTTTCGTAAATGCAATAATAACGGAGTTATGACTTAAAACAATTGCGTGGATCACCCTGTATATACAGTGAGTGTAAAAAGTATTCGCACACCTCTTGTAGGCGTTGTAAAAAACCATGTATTTCTCTATGTAATTGCACACATGTTTATAAAACGAAACATAATTGTAATTTTTATATATTTTAACTACATACTGTCACATAAATACACTTGAAAAAGTTTAACGTTAACGAGAAAAATTAGAAACTATGAGACGTGTCTCTAAATTGGCGCGCAAAAAGTATTCGTACAGGTACTAGAATGTACTCGAAAGGCGTCCGATTGTTTATATTATGGTTTAGCGGGACCCGACAAATAATCAGACAGGGTCTTTGATGAACAGTCTAGTGGCAACCTTCTGCAAAACCAGTCAATTTTTATAACATTCGGTAAAATGGGTCATAAAGATAAGGAAACAAGTGAGACTGAAAGAAAAATTATTATACAACTGCATAATCAGTGTAAATCATTGCGAGAAATAGCAAAAACAATTAATAGGCCACACAGCACTATACAAGGAATTATAGATCGATATGGTGAACGAAAAACCAATAAAAATAAAGCGAAATCTGGTCGCCCTCGAAAACTTAGTTTACGCGATGAACGTTTTATAGTGCGTGAAATAAAAACAAATCCTAAAATTAGTGCCCCTAAGATCGCTGCTGAGCTTGCAAACAACGCTGGAGTAAGTGTATGTTTCAGCACTATTCGTAATTGTTTACGAAATAATGAATACCACGGCCGAGTTGCTCGCGAGAATTATTTCGTAAATGCCGCAAATAGAAAAAAGAGACTTGATTTCGCGAAAAATAATATTAATAAGCCTATCGAGTTTTGGCGAAGAGTCATATTTACTGATGAAAGTAAATTTAATGTTTTTAGCTCTGATGGCAAGTGTACGGTCTGGAGGAAGAAAAATACAGAGCTACAAAAAGAAAATCTACGTCCCACAGTAAAACACGGCGGAGGTTCGGTTTATGATTTGGGATTGTATGAGTGCTGCTGGAATGGGGTCATTACACTTCATCGAGGGAATCATGGACCACAAAATATACCTAAACATACTAAAAACCCATATTGTAAGTAGTGCAGAAAAAATGGGTATAAAAGACAAGTTTATCTTCACTCAAGGCAATGACCTCAAACATACAGCACGCAACACAAGAAAGTGGTTGCTTTATAACACACCGCAATATTTGAAAACACCTCCACAATCACCGGATATTAATCCGATCGAAAATTTATGGGATCTGTGTGATAAAAAAACTCCGAACCCGGCATATTTCAAGTAAAGAACAATTAAAACTTTCTGTTCAAGAGGAATGGTGCATTATTACAGACGAAATCCCATCCAATTTAGTGGATTCAATGCCAAGAAGACTGGACGCAATTATACAGTCGAAAGGCTATCCAACGAAATATTAATTTAATTTATTTTCGCAAATTATAACACGTTTATTGCTAAATTTGTTACGTGTACGAATACTTTTTGCATGCTAATTTTTAGAGACTTCAGACTGTTTTTAATATATCTCATTAACGTTAACTTTTCGTTAATTTATTTATGTCACATTTTGCAGTTGAAACATATAATAATCGTAATTGTGTTTTTGTTTTATAAAAGAATGTACAATTACATAAAGAAATATATGGTTTTCTAAATCTATAAGAGGTGTACGAATACTTTTTACACTCACTGTATATATATAATTGCGAGAAGTGCCCGAAAACAGGCCATTTGTCCGCACTGTGCGGCGGTCTGTTTATTTTCCGAGATATTCGCAAAAAACTGTCTATTTTGATGAAAAATTCTGCCTATTTTGAATTACCGAATTTGTTGTTTAGGGCAGGGGAGGGTTCTTTCGGTAAAATCCACAAGGGCATTTTTATTATCCCCCCTATGAAATTATCGTGTCGAAAGGGTTAATGTTCTTCCACTTTGCAATCAAATTCGCAGAAGTAATCTATTCATGATCACTATAAGCTGTTTCTATACTATATGTATCGATTGCCAAATGATTCCTTCAAATATCTCGATGCTTTAAATTTGACTGTGATTTCGGACCTGACATGAGTATAGAAATGCTGCGAGTGGAAATACTGGAACATTTCGGCAAGAAAAAAACGTAGATAAAGCGAATATATACGAAATAGACATAATAAAGGATTTATTTTGTACATATTAAGAAGCAATATTTTATTCACTATATTGTCTTTTAATCTATTTCTTTTTTTTTACTAATTATTTCGCCAGTCTTTGAGAATACTCCTTCGGAAGGAACAGATGTTGCCATAACACAAAGATACTCCTTTGCAAGCTTTGATAGTGTTACGTCCCAAGTGGTATGAATTACGATCTTAAGAGGATAGGACGCAGTTTCGAACCTACCTGCATACACCGGCTATGGTTCGGGAAATTGAGGATCGTTTAAGTAACTTTGTACCCTTATTTTGAAAACAACAAAATTATTGATTTATTCAAAGTGTGGTTCTGAATCAGAGATTACAAATTTGATTTTACAAATATGGTTTATATAGCGCATATACTGGAGTGCTTACAAATAGTTTGATTATAATAATAATAATAATAATATTAATATTACCGTGATCACGGGTTCGGATTCGGTTACAATATACTCTGACTGCTGACACTGGTCTTTGAAACGGTTTGTCGCGAAACAACTGAACGAACTATTTTAACTTCACAAGAGACTACTGTACTATTGACTATGACTGAATAACTGATTGTTCACGATTGCCTGACTGACTGACTGACTGTTTATAACTGAATTTTAGGAGTTGGTCCCCCTTTTTATAAGATGCACAATCCTTTGTTTTTCAAAGATGCTGGCACAGGAGTCTCTACCTTGCATCTTTTTATCTTCTTGATGTCTCCTGACTAGTCAGCTGTATGCCGACAGGATCTTTTTACCATGAAGTCGGCGTCTTTTCTTATAATTTGGCATAATTGGACACCTTTCCTGTTTGTTCTCAGCGTGTAAACTGAGAACGCTTATCTGCGAGTCTTGCAGGAAGAAAAGTTGGAGTCGTTTCACGTGCTACCTTACTGCGTAGAATTTTTAACATATATCCTAATCCTATTTTTACTTCTCCTCGTGCGACATCATCGGTTGTCCATGATAATTCATAATAATTCTTCATCTGAGGGTTTATTCGTTGGCGGTCGAACCACCGGACGTTCACTGCCTCTGTCTGCTGGGACTGTGATTGACTGCAATTCTGTTCCCCGCGGGGGAAAAAAAAAACAGTAATAATCTATCTATCTATTATAATGTATCTATCTATTATAACGTATCTATCTATTATAATCTATCTATCCATCTATCTGTGCATTGTGCGGCCACTTCTTACTTACAGTAACGAGCAAAACTGAGTCAACACTATTTCAAGCAACATAACTTTCTAAAAATTAGATCAAATGACTTGAATTTTATTGAGAAGTTAGAAGGATTAGTTTATTAGACGAGGTGTAAAAAATTTTTGAAAAAAATTTGAATTGGTCGGAATCGCAAACAAATAGTAAAAGTTGGTTTTTTCAGGCTCTTTTATCTGAGCCTGTATTGAAAATTTAAAGAATGTATTTGATTCGCTCGAATAAATTATGTCCATGCTGAAAATTTCACCGGTATTGACTTATTCGTTTACGAGTTATAAACGATTAAAAATGCGATTTTAAGTCGGAAATCGTGAAAAATGGCAATTTTTCCACTTTTTGTCTAAAGGGTGTGTGCCTGGATCACGCGAGTACTCAACAGCACAGAACGCTTCACGATTTTGCGTGTTATCCTTGCGCAGGGACCATGCTAATCTTCTCTGTATCGTTTCAAATTTAGTATATGTGCTGTCGAAGCAATTACATGTCAGACACAACCTCCATAATTTCCAACCTGGGCGTTTGATATGTCCCACCGGATATCTGGTGCAGCGAACGGACGATTATCGTCTGTGAGTTATGCACGATCTAACCACGAAATTATACTAAAGGCATAGAACATGTCAAGACACAACACAATCGTCCTACATATTTCATCGTCCATTACACAAGTATATATCATCGGAATTATATCATATTTGGTTTAGTTTTAATCAGAAACATGTTGGTAAATATGTTGGTAAAAGTTTCATAAAAAAAATAATGACAAATAAAGAAGTTTTGTAACTGGATTCGATTAGTCTTCTGGTCTCACACCGATACAGCCGACAATGTGTGGCACACTTCTCGGCGACGACGGCTCTTGACCTTTGCTGTTTTCGCCGTTTTCACGTCAGTAGCGTTTTCAAGTTATAGGTTTCTTATGACTTGAAGACGGTACGACGGTTTCCAGCGTTCCCTGTGTAGTTCAAATGGGACGCTCGGCGAGAACCTCCGATTTCGTATCTTGTCAGTAAAAACGGCGGACTGACAAACAACGAGATTTCACTGTAATAGGCAGTCCTTATAGTAATAGGTATATATTATCTGTAGGGAGTTTTCTATTTTTTAAATATTTACCTCTTTGTGTATGCACAGGATCACGAGCAGGTTGAGCCCATTTACGAGCAGACCCAGGAGGGAGCACAGCAGGATGGGCACGTCAACAAAAGAAGCCGCCATGTTCGAGTCTCTTGCTGAAACACGCCATTCGTAGCTTTATCTTAGTATTAAATAACGAATTTGTACGGTGTCACGTTGCCCTGATTTTCGGCCCGTCCGACGGGAGAAAAACCCGGGCAACGGCGGGTTTTTACAGACCGTGAAGCCGGGCCACGTTCGGCCGCGCGAAACGTGGTCCACCCGGGACAAACGGCGCACAGTGGTGCCAAGGCGGCAAAAAGTCCATTTTATAAATTTTCGATTTTTATAAAAAAAAATTATTTCTGTATAGCCTAATAGTGCGTGCATGATGTGCCAAAGTCAGATTTTTGAAAAAAAATTTCTTACGGAGATATACGCATGGTAAATAACCATTTCCTCGCTCCTGGGAATCCATCAGTTTTCAGTGCGAAAGTTATGTAATTACTCCGCCTATAATTGAATACTAAGGGGTCTACAAATCATATGGGTCATTGCAAATGGTTTTAACTATTGACTGGAAAAAAGAGTTTTCCAAAAAAAGTTGTTTAACATTAAGTAATATGGACTAACCTGAAGCCCCTTTGCGTTACGCTCATTTTTTATTTATGCGGAATACAAAAAATCCTTTGAAAAGCTTCGATCTGGAACTAATCGTTTTGGCAAGTTATAATATTGATCTAGCTTTTTGCAAAAAATCACGAGATACTTCGAGATGCTTTCGCGGCAATTTAAGTTCAAATATCAACTTTCGGAATTTCCAAGAATGAATCGCACGGAAGTCATGATTATTTGATGTTTCAGGTGAAATTTTTAAGGGTTACATATCGGATAAGAAAAAAAAAGTGACATTCATACATATAAAAAGATATTTAATAACAATTTTTTATGTTAAATAAACGAAGTTTTCGTTCACTGGACTACTGTCGCAAAAATGCAACAGGTATTTTGTGGTAATGCTCCAATGAACGCTGTAAAAATAATTTATGTCAGATAAAAAAAATTGTTATTAAATATTTTCTTATACATAAAAAATTAATAAATCGTATGCACTTCTCATTTTTCTTTATTATTTAGAAATATTCCTAAAAAATTTCACCTGGAACATCAAATAATCGTAACGTCCGGAAAATTCACTCTTGGAAATTCTGAAAGTTGATATTTAAACTTAAATTGCGTCGAAAGCATCTCGAAGTATCTCTTAAAATTTTACACAAAGCTAGATCAATATTACACCTTGCCAAAACGATTAGTTCCAGACCAAAATCTATTAAAGGATTTGTTGGATGCTTCCATAAATAAAAAATGGGCAGAAAACAGAGATTTTCGATTAGCACATATTACTTAATGTTGACAACTTTTTACAAAAATTTTTTTGCCAAATAAGCGTCGTACCTGTGGCAATCTCTCCACAAATTTTCAAACAAATTCGTTGGATAGTTTCGTTTTTACAGATTTTTTGCCGCTTTTTGGCCATTTGGCATCACTGTGCGGCGTCTCGTCGACTCGATTTTCGCGACGGTTCTCTCAAGTTCGGTACTCAGAACGGGCGCCAGGCACGAGGACGGTGCCACACGAAAAATTACGCTAAGACGCGAATCGGCCGCCGCGATCTCGATTCGACGAGCACCGCGCGATATCCTGGAAAGCCCCTACACGGGTCAGGGTTCTACGTGAAAGAAGGACGGGGCATTCCCCGCGGCGGGAAAGTTGCTCAGAATTACGACACACGAAAGTGGGCTTCTACTTTACATTTATTGTCGTTCGGGTGTTACAAAAAGCTGCCGGCAAAACCCGGCAGCGGTGGTCCGAGAAGCCCGCACGATTGTACAAAATACACGACGGATGGACGGTCGCTCGCGCTTATCGTACCCGAAACACAGCTTCTCGCAGGTGTATTCGGCAGCTGCCCTCAAATCGTTATCATACGCCGCAAACTGTTACTTATTATAGGCAACCGTTAAGGTCCAGCTTTCCCAGGTGGCCTTGATCCGCCACAGTGTGCGTGCCTGCCGTGTGCGTGTGCCATGGTGTGCCGCACACAACGCTAGATCGTACAAGATTGCAAGGGTTCGGGAGGCGTCAATTTATGGCTCGATAATGTAAAGATGGGGCATGTCAGTGGTCAAAAGCGGTAGATGAAGTGTACTTGCTCGTGCATGGACGGGAAAGACCAGTGATTTCGGCTTTCCTCACGTCGATCACTCCGTCGCGATTAATTAAAGCCGCGCTCGGTTATTTGTAAGAGGTGAGGTGTTTTGAGTGTTACTTCAACAACTTGTTAATAACAATAACTTTAATAACGGTAACGTGTACAAAACATGTAGCGGAAACGAGGAGTGTATGTTTAAAGTGCCGGAAGATTTGCTGAAGACTGGCGACGCGCTCGCAAAGATGGATATTTAAGGGCTGTAATTCTATGGTGGGGGTGGTAAAATGAGAGGAGAGAATGGGTGTGAGGATGGTGAGATTTTCCAGACGCGCTGTCCTAAAATGCGTGGAAAACTCGGACGAGTCCCGTCGCTTCGGGTTCACGACTCTTCGACCCTTAGACTAATTTATGGTCGGGGTTCGAAGTGCTTGGCGTTGCGTGTGCTGAATGTTATTGGGAGGAAGTTGGTTTTTAGGATTCGACATTGACCAGGCGCAGTCTTTGATTGTTTCTGTTCTGGCATTCGAGAGTCTAGGAAGAGTCCCGTCGCGTCGGGCATAAGGGTTTTCGCTCCTTGAGGTAATTTATTGCGGATGGTCGCAGTGATTGTATTTCTGTCTGACATTCGAGAACTCTTTTATGGGTCTCGCATTTCGTTGCGTCCCAACATGAAGGATAAATCTAGAGCGTTTGCCACCAGGCAGGTCCTACTTTTGCGTTGTCGAGCAACATTTTGCATTATTCGGTCGCATGATGCCGAATGCCCGAAATCTGCTATGCAGATGACACCCTGATTTATGCCGTGGGGGAGGACTGGAGGAGGACCAGGCACCACGGTGAGGCCGTCCTGGACTGCATGGTCGGGCGAATTCGGAGGATGGGGCTGACCGTGGCCGCCGCAAAGACCGAGGCGATCTGGTGGTATGGATCGCCTCGGCCGTGGCGGCTACCCCGTGGTCAAGACCTCCGGATTCGCGTCGCTAAAACCTCCGTCGAGATCGGGCCCAGGATGAGGTACCTGGGCCTGGTCATAGACGGCCGCTGGCGATTCGAAGGACACTTCGGGCTCCTCGCCCCCCGACTGGAGAGGAACGGCAGCCGCCTCGGGAAGCTCAATCCGAAGGCTCCAGGGATGGGGACACCGGGTGGGCCCCTCCGCCCGGGGTCTTATAGCGTAGGCAGTGGGGGAGGTTAAAACCTCCCCCGGGGTATGATGATAGCTGGGAGGTGTCCTGTTGAGTACACGCGCGATCCAGGCACCTTCCATTTAGCTTAGGTGGGCGTGGGTTTTTTAGTGGGTAGCCCCTTGGGGATCTTTCCCCAAGGGGTAGTCCCACATAACCCCGACTCCCCCCAGGGGGTCGGGGTATGCCTAATGTCATTTTCCCCACGGAAAAAAAGGGGGGGACGTGGGCAAATTTTGAAGCATAAACCTCGTTTTCATAATATCCCTAATAATATTTTTACTTCACAGAAACATACCTCCCGACCCCAATATAACACTAGATTTATTATTAACAATAAGTAATGTGTCGACTAAAGATAAAAGATTTAATAGACAAGTCGATGCACTTAATCCATGTAAAAAAAATGTTAAGGAGATAAGTAATACAGCCCGTAGATGACTAAAGGCCGAAAGTACTCCAAAAATATTTTTCCGGAAAATTATTAAAAAATAGTTTAAACATAGTTAAAAAATGTTTTTACAACAGCGTAACAACAATCATACGGTTAGAAATCGAAAAAACATCTAATTAAAGAAAAAAAAATTGGACCCGGGCGAGATCCGAACCTGGTCCATAGCTACTGCACCAACCGGCGCCGTTGAAAATACCTTCGAAATATTGGGATATATCCTGCGTAGTATAATTGTTGTTTTTTGTATTACGCAATTTTTAAAGTCTGGACGATGTTTCCCTGAACTTAGAGATGTTTAATATTACATAATATATTTTTACGATAATCATAACTTAGTGTTTCACGGAAAAAACGCCGAAAAAAGTGGTTTTTATTTTTTCCTACTATGACGCACCAATCGCAGGAATTTGAAAAAAATTGAGCATAATACTTAGGGCAATATCTAATTGCCAAATTAATTCTGTTCTAGTGTCTCTTCGATTTCCATATGAAATCTGCATTTTTTCGATTTTTACAGCCAGAGTTTGCAACCGAAAAATCTGAAAACGACTCAAAGTATGTGGTTTGGTGTCCGAAACGTGTCAGATTTTTTTCAGAATTTTAAATGGGGAAAATGGGCCAAAAACTGGATTTTCGTTTTTCCTCTATAACTACCCTTACAGATGTGCTATAGATGTGGTAGGCTATCGAATGACGCAAATTGGAATAAAATCCCTTCCAGGGCACATTTGACCCCCAAAACCGGCTATAGCCTTACTAAACATTTCAGTATTGCACCAGTAAATTCTACCATTTTCGTATGTATAGCATGAAAAAATATATATAGAAGGGAAATATTCTAGAAGAAATTTTTCGTTTTGCAGTTAAAATGGCTTCGTGTGCAAAGGGTTAAAAGGTACCTGGCTCTTCTCCAGTGTTTATTTTTACGATATTCACGTTCGAACTGTGTGTACATTGCTACGCAACTGGTTATCATGGCGTCCATTGGTGAAAAATATTCTATGTCAGTGTGAGACCTTGTGCGCTCTTAGCGTCTGTTTTAAAATTTGTTCTGCTCGAATTAATAATTTGAGATTCAAGTGAACTGAACAGCACCACTGAACAAACGAAGAGCAGCACTCTTGCTCTTACAAATATTGCAGTTCTGCCAGCAAAAAATGTTAGCCGGATTTTCTGCCGCACCTGGCTCACGGTCGTATGAATTAAACGCTTCGTTGTATTTAATGTGTTCACCGGGATTACGTTCCCCCGACAGGCAGACCTTGCCACGGTCGAAGATTAACCTTTTGCGAACGAGTGTCGGCAAATAGCCGCCCAAGTCTTTTTACCGTTGCGGACGAGTGTCGGCATATAGTCTTTGCATTGATAAGATCTTATCTTCCGTATAGTGTAAACTTACGATGCGAGACCATAGTAGGTTCAGAACGAATTCAGTCTGCCGCGTCAGTCTTTCAGTGTCACTACCAGAGAAACCAGCAAAGTTTTCATACATTTTATACATTTTCACATATTTTTTCACATATTTTACATCTTATAACATCTGAAGCCAGACGTGGTTATAAATTATAATAAATATATGTAGGAGGCAGACGCGGAAAGGAGAGTTCGCGACCGCGGAGGAACACCTAAACAGGCATAAAAACGCCCAAACGAGGCCGTCGAACTCTCCTGCGATCGAAGGACGCGCGCGAGCATGTGTGTGCGCGTCTGCGTGAGCGTCGACGATGTTGTGACCGCGGCGTAACACAACAAACGGTAGCGACCGCGGGAACGAG
Organism: Halictus rubicundus; assembly: GCF_050948215.1. Classification (NCBI taxonomy): domain Eukaryota; kingdom Metazoa; phylum Arthropoda; class Insecta; order Hymenoptera; family Halictidae; genus Halictus; species Halictus rubicundus. Next base: position 2,865 of record NW_027489804.1, on the reverse strand, counting down.
CGGCGGGCGTTAGGCCGTTACCCTAACGTCCAAATCATATAAGAAAAGATCGCGAATGTTCGATGAAGGCGCGGATAAAAGGACGCGTCCGCGCCGGGACGGGGGATTCGCGAAAGAACGATTATACGGTAAAGGCGAACGTCACGATACGATACGATCCGATACGATAATTACGATTACGACAAACGGCTACGAACACGGATTACGAACACGGATTACGAATACGGCTTACGGACTAGGTTTTCTTTTATATTCTTTCGGCGCGCGAAGTAATTGTGTAATTGTCTCGTTGTACTGTGATTATCGTCTAACTATCTGTTAATAAAGTGGTTACTTAAAAATACTGCTCTTACATATATGGGTGGGGTAGATAAAGCAGATCAGTACACAGGCACGTACTGTTTCATGAGAAAGTCTCAAAAATGGTGGCGAAAATTATTTTTTTGGGGATTGGAAGTTTCAGTGATAAATTCCTATCTATTACATGAAGAACATCACAAGACATACAACATAAAAAAAGTTATCCCATTTACAATTTGTACGTCACTTGGTAGGTCAATTGATTGGCGATTTTCGAGACGCTAGTCGCAAGGCTCCTGCGACTTCTGGAACAGCAGAAAGGCTCAACGGCCTTCTACATATTATTAGGCGAGATGAGACAGGAAGAAGTAACGATTGCGTCGTCTGCTCTAATCGAAAAATAAAACACGGAAGGAGAGAGTCGAGGTACTATTGTGCTACTTGTTCGGCTAAGCCGGCCTTGCACATAGGTGATTGTTTCGAACTATATCACACAAAGCACGAATATAAAACATCGCCTATGTAAAGACGACTAAATTTGTTTCTTTGTGATTTTATAAAAATGTTATTTGAATAAAGCTTTAGATTTTATAACACAAACGTGCGACCTGAACACTTTATTTACTGCGCGCTCCAATACCTATCGTCCACAGCGACGCTCGCCCGTCGAGCGCCCCCGTCCGCAAAGAGTTAAAGTGAATAGAATGAAAATCTTCCTTTCTCCGAAAAGGATTAGTTGACCGTAGCAAAAGCTAGCAAAACGGTGCACTTCTTAGGACAATTTGCGGATTATGGAGGTGGATCTGAGGTTAAGACTCCGTAGATTCGCGATAAGATAGAGCGACCACGTTACCGACAAGAATAGGCGAAAAATCGTTTTTCCTGGCTCCGAGTTTTCTGACTCCGCAAAAGTCACGAGACTACCCTTAGCTCCTAGATCGGATGACGCACATCGTCCCGTTCCACCGCTTCGATGAATAGTCGAATCGATTTCTCGATTGTTTGCGGAAGGGGAATCATACGGCGAATGATCAATTAAGCGGAGCCCGAGGCGTGCCAGGTTTTTAATTAACCGACCGTTATCACTTCAAGAATTAAAATATACGTGCTCGCAGCTGTGCGCGCGCTTTTGTTCTCTTTGCAAATGTCCCCGGTACGAAACAAATGAAACAATGAGATTTCCATAAAATTACTCGTGTGCACGGTGTACGCAAAGTGCTCGTAATCCGGCCGCGGCGCTTCTCTTCCGCAGTATTGACAAACGTGATAATAATGTGCTCGCTGATGCGGGACAGACACGTGCACCCTTCCTCCGAAACGAAGTTTATTCTTCCATTCTATTATGTTTTTTTACATTTTCATTACAGGCTGAAATGCGTTTTGTTTGAAATAACAACTGATAAAATTGTTTCTGTGCCTTTGAAAGGCAAAGGTTCTACTGCAATCGTACCGCACTTCTGCAATAATATCCATCGAGTTGAGGATTGATGGAATAGTTTGCGAACAATGCATCAACCGGGGAAGCATAAAAGCAATGACCGTGGTTACAGTTCTACGTAGCCAGAGAGAAATTTCATTGTCCGGATAACGGTGCAAAAGCCCTTTGATGGTTAGCAAAACCACGAACATGCAAAGCTGGTATTTATATTTGGATGTTTACGGTCGGATAATATTGCCTGGGCTAACAGATCTCTCTGTGAAACGAACGTTGCAGGGGCTATTACATGAAGCTGCAACGTTTCCGAACGCACTGTATCCAGTTTTATCATCCATTTCTGCTTATTTTTCGTTGATTGATTAACTACAACTGAACCGAAAAATATACAATTTTTCCGATTTTAAATAACTACAACGACTTACAGTCATATTCGGGCACTTTCAAAATCAATTTCCTTAAAGTCAGTTGATTTTTACAGAAAAAGTAAACGAATACTCGATCGATGTCAATTATGAATTATTTACTATTCCTCGTATCGAATAGGGCTGTTACTTTTCCGAAGCTTCGACACTTCGAAGCTTCGAAGGATTCGAAGGAACGAAGGGACCTTCGAAGGTGATGAAAATCGAAGGTTCGACACTTCGAAACTTCGAACCTTCGATTCGTTTCCAGTTAACGGATAAAAGGAATAAATTTTCATAATTTGTTTCTATATTCATTATTTGAATTGTTATTTCAATTATTTATTGTTAAAATAATGGTTTAAATGAATAAATTTTCAAATTTTGTTTCTACATACATTATGTGAATTATTTCAATATTTCATTGTTAAAATAATTATTTAAAGAATGTACAAGTATTTACATAATGAATATAGAAACACATTTCTATATTAATTATGTAAATACGTGTACATTGTCTAAACAGTTATTTGAACAATAAATTATTGAAATAATTCAAATAATGAATATAGAAACATATTGTGAAAATTTATTTATTCAATAAGTTATTTTAACAATAAATAATTGAAATAACAATTCAAATAATGAATATAGAAACAAATTGTAAAAATTTATTTATTTAAACAATTATTTTATCAGTGAACTATCGAAATGATAATTCTGTTA
>NW_027489803.1:0-24790 GCF_050948215.1 Halictus rubicundus | reverse complement strand
TAGAGGATAGGATACGATAGAGGATAAGGATAGGATAGAGGATAGGATAGGATGGAGGATAGGATATGATAGAGGATAGGATAGGATAGAGGATAGGATAGGATAGGATAGAGAATAGGATAGGATAGAGGATAGGATAGGATAGAGGATAGGATAGGATAGAGGATAGGATAGGATAGGATAGAGGATAATATAGGATAGAGGATAGGATAGGATAGAGGATAGGATAGGATAGAGGATAGGATAGGATAGAGGATAGGATAGGATAGAGGATACGATATAGGATTTAATAGGATAGAGGATACGATAGGATAGAGGATAGGATAGGATAGAGAATAGGATAGGATAGAGGATAGGATAGGATAGAGGATAGGATAGGATAGAGGATAGGATAGGATAGAGGATAGGATAGGATAGGGATAGAGGATAATATAGGATAGAGGATAGGATAGGATAGAGGATAGGATAGGATAGAGGATAGGATAGGATACAGGATAGGATAGGATAGAGGATAGGATATGATAGAGGATTGGATAGGATAGAGGATAGGATAGGATAGAGACTAGGATAGGATAGAGGATAGGATAGGATAGAGGATAGGATAGGATAGAGGATAGGATAGGATAGAGGATGGGATAGGATAGAGGATAATATAGGATAGAGGATAGGATAGGATAGAGGATAGGATAGGATTGAGGATAGGATAGGATAGAGGATGGGATATGATAGAGGATAGGATAGGATAGAGGATAGAATAGGATAGAGGATAGGATAGGATAGGATAGAGGATAATATATTATAGAGGATAGGATAGGATAGAGGATAGGATAGGATAGAGGATAGGATAGGATAGAGGATAGGATAGGATAGAGGATAGGATAGGATAGAGGATAGGATAGGATAGAGGATAGGATAGGACAGAGGATAGGATAGGATACAGGATAGGATAGGATAGATGATAGGATATGATAGAGGATAGGATAGGATAGAGGATAGGATAGGATAGGATAGAGGATAATATAGGATAGAGGATAGGATAGGATAGAGGATAGGATAGGATAGAGGATAGGATAGGATAGAGGATAGGATAGGATAGAGGATAGGATAGGATAGAGCATAGGATAGGATAGAGGATAGGATAGGATAGAGGATACGATATAGGATTTAATAGGTTAGAGGATAGGATACGATAGAGGATAGGATAGGATAGAGGATAGGATATGATACAGGATAGGATAGGGTAGAGGATAGGATAGGATAGAGGATAGAATAGGATACAGGATAGGATAGGATAGAGGATAGGATAGGATAGAGGATAGAATAGGATAGAGGATAGGATAGGATAGAGGATAGGTTATGATACAGGATAGGATAGGATAGAGGATAGGATAGGATAGAGGATAGGATAGGATAGAGGATAGGATAGGACAGAGGATAGGATAGGATAGAGGATAGGATAGGTTAGAGGATGGGATAGGATAGAGGATAATATAGGATAGAGGATAGGATAGGATAGAGGATAGGATAGGATAGGATAGGATAGAGGATAGGATAGAGGATCGGATAGAGGATAGGATAGAGGATAGGATAGGATAGAGGATAGGATAGGATAGAGGATAGGATAGGGATAGGATAGGATAGAGGATAGGATAGGATAGAGGATAGGATAGGATAGAGGATAGGATAGGATAGAGGATAGGATAGGATAGAGGATAGGATAGGATAGAGGATAGGATAGGATAGAGGATAGGATAGGATAGAGGATAGGATAGGATAGAGGATAGGATATGATACAGGATAGGATAGGATAGAGGATAGGATAGGGATAGAGGATAGGATAGGACAGAGGATAGGATAGGATAGAGGATAGGATAGGTTAGAGGATGGGATAGGATAGAGGATAATATAGGATAGAGGATAGGATAGGATAGAGGATAGGATAGGATAGAGGATAGGATAGAGGATAGGATAGAGGATAGGATAGAGGATAGGATAGAGGATAGGATAGGATAGAGGATAGGATAGGATAGAGGATAGGATAGGATAGAGGATAGGATAGGATAGAGGATAGGATAGGATAGAGGATAGGATAGGATAGAGGATAGGATAGGATAGAGGATAGGATAGGATAGAGGATAGGATAGGATAGAGGATAGGATAGGATAGAGGATAGGATAGGATAGAGGATAGGATACGATAGAGGATAGGATAGGATAGAGGATAGGATAGGATAGAGGATAGGATATGATAGAGGATAGGATAGGATAGAGGATAGGATAGGATAGAGAATAGGATAGGATAGAGGATAGGATAGGATAGAGGATAGATAGGATAGAGGATAGGATAGGATAGGATACAGGATAATATAGGATAGAGGATAGGATAGGATAGAGGATAGGATAGGATAGAGACTAGGATAGGATGGAGGATAGGATAGGATAGAGGATAGGATAGGATAGAGGATAGGATAGGACAGAGGATAGGATAGGATAGAGGATAGGATAGGTTAGAGGATGGGATAGGATAGAGGATAATATAGGATAGAGGATAGGATAGGATAGAGGATAGGATAGGATAGAGGATAGGATAGAGGATAGGATAGAGGATAGGATAGGATAGGATACAGGATAATATAGGATAGAGGATAGGATAGGATAGAGGATAGGATAGGATAGAGACTAGGATAGGATGGAGGATAGGATAGGATAGAGGATAGGATAGGATAGAGGATAGGATAGGATAGAGGATGGATAGGATAGAGGATAATATAGGATAGAGGATAGGATAGGATAGAGGATAGGATAGGATTGAGGATAGGATAGGATAGAGGATAGGATATGATAGAGGATAGGATTAGGATAGAGGATAGGATAGGATAGAGGATAGGATAGGATAGAGGATAGGATACGATAGAGGATAAGGATAGGATAGGATAGAGGATAGGATATGATAGAGGATAGAGGAGGATAGGATAGGATAGGATAGAGGATAGGAGGATAGAGGATAGGATAGGATAGAGGATAGGATAGGATAGAGGCTAGTCATCGTCACTAGGCACTCTGTCACGGCTACTGATCGATAGACGGACTGCACTGTCACGCTGCACTGTCATCTTCACTCTCTCACGTGCACCGTCACGTTGCACTTGGCAAGCTTCACTTCACTGTCATCTCTTCACGTCACTGCACTCTTCACTTCACGTCACTCTTCACTTCACTGACTCTGCACGTCACTGTTCACGCTCACTCGCACGTCACCCTTCACGTCACTTGCACTTCTTCACTTCACTTCACGTCTTCACTCACTTCACTCTTCACTTCACTTCACTCTTCACTGTCACTTCACTCCTGTCACTTCACGTCACGCTTCACTTCACGTCACGCGTCACTTCACTTCACTCTTCACTTCACTTCACTCTTCACGTCACTTCACTCTTCACTTCACTTCACTCTTCACTTCACTTCACTCTTCACCACTCGTCACTCTTCACTTCACTTCACCTTCACTTCACTTCACTCTTTCACTTCACGTCGTCTCTTCACTTCACTCTTCACTTCACTTCACTCTTCACGTCACTCTTCACTTCACTGCACTCTTCACTTCACTTCACTCTTCACTTCACTTCACTCTTCACTTCACTTCACGCTTCACTTCACTTCACTCTTCACTTCACTTCACTCTTCACGTCACGTCACTCTTCACTTCACTTCACTCTTCACTTCACTTCACTCTTCACTTCACTTCACTCTTCACGTCACTGTCACTCTTCACTTCACTTCACTCGTCACTTCACTTCACTCTTCACTTCACTTCACTCTTCACGTCACTGTCACTCTTCACTGCAGCTTCACTCGGCACGTCACGTCACTCTTCACTTCACTTCACTCTTCACTTCACTTCACTCTTCACTTCACTTCACTTCACTTCACTTCACTCTTCACTTCACTTCACTGCACTCTCTGTCACTCTCACTTCACTCTGTCACTTCACTTCACTCTTCACTTTCACTTCACTCTTCACCTCACTTCACTCTTCACTTCACTTCACTCTGCACTTCACTTCACTCTTCACTTCACTTCACTCTTCATTCACATCACTCTTCACTTCACTTCACTCTCACTCCACTTCACTTCTTCACTTCACTTCACTTCACTCTTCACCACACTCACGTCGTCACTTCACTTCACTCTTCACTGTCACTGTCACTCTTCACTTCACTTCACTCTTCACTTCACTTCACTCTTCACTTCACTTCACTCTTCACTTCACTTCCCTCTTCACTTCACTTCACCTCTTCACTTCACTTCACTCATCACTTCACATCACTCTCACTTCACTTCACTCGTCACTTCACTTCACTTCACTCTTCACCACACTTCACTCTTCACTTCACTTCACTCTTCACTTCACTTCACTCTTCACTGCACTTCACTCGTCACTTCACTTCACTCTTCACTTCACTTCACTCTCCACTTCACTTCACTCGTTCACTTCACTTCACTCTTCACCTCACACGTCAAACCACTTAACTCTGTCACTTCACCTCACTCTTCACTTCACTTCACTCTTCACTTCACTGCACCCTTCACTTCACTTTACTCTTCACTTCACTTCACTCTTCACTCCACTTCACTCTTCACGTCACTTCACTCTCACTTCACTTCACTCTTCACTCACTTCACTCTTCACTTCACTTCACTCTTCACTTCACTTCACTCTTCACTTCACTTCACTCTTCACTTCACTTCACTCGTCACGTCACTTCACTCTTCACTTCACTGCCTCTTCACTGCACTTCACTCTTCACTTCACTTAACTCTTCATTTCACTTCACTCTTCACCTCACTTCACTCTTCACTTCACGTCACTCTTCACTTCACTTCACTCTTCACTCACTCTCACTTCACTCTCACGTCACTCTTCACTTCACTCTCACTTCACTTCACTCTTCACTTCACTTCACTCTTCACTTCACTTCACTCTTCACTTCACTTCACTCTTCACTTCACTTCACTCTTCACTTCACTTCACTCTTCACTTCACTTCACTCTTCACTTCACTCACTCTTCACTTCACTTCACTCTTCACTTCACTTCACTCTTCACTTCACATCACCTTCACTTCACTTCACTCTTCACTTCACTTCACTCTTCACTTCACTTCACTCTTCACTTCACTTCACTCTTCACTGCACTTAACTCTTCATTCACTTCACTCTTCACCACTTCACTTCACTCACTGTCACTCTTCACTTCACTTCACTCTTCACTTCACTCTTCACTTCACTCTTCACTTCACTCTTCACTTCTCTTCACTTCACTTCACTCTTCACTTCACTTCACTCTTCACTTCACTTCACTCTTCACTTCACTTCACTCTTCACGTCACTTCACTCTTCACTTCACTTCACTCTTCACTTCACTTCACTCTTCACTCACTTCACTCTTCACTTCACTTCACTCTTCACTTCACTTCACTCTTCACGTTCACTCACTCTTCACTTCACTCACTCTTCACGTCACTCACTCTTCACTTCTTCACTTCACTTCACTCTTCACTTCACTTCACTCTTCACTTCACTTCACTCGTCCACTTCACTTCACTCTTCACTTCACTTCACTCGTCACTTCACTTCACTCTGCACTTCACTTCACTTCACCCTTCACCACACTTCACTCTTCACTTCACTTCACTCTTCACTCTTCACTCTACACTTCACTTCATTCTTCACTTCACTTCACTCTTCACTTCACTTCACTCTTCACTTCACTTCCCTCTCACTTCACTTCACTCTTCACTTCACTTAACTCTTCATTTCACTTCACTCTTCACCACACTTCACTCTTCACTTCACTTCACTCTTCACTTCACTTCACTCTTCACTTCACTCTTCACTTCACTCTTCACTTCACTCTTCACTTCACTCTTCACTTCACTTCACTCTTCACTTCACTTCACTCTTCACTTCACTTCACCCTTCACTTCACTTCACTCTTCACTTCACTTCACTCTTCACTTCACTTCACTCTTCACTTCACTTCACTCTTCACTTCACTTCACTCTTCACTTCACTTCACTCTTCACTTCACTTCACTCTTCACTTCACCTCACTCTTCACCTTCACTTCACTCTTCACTTCACTTCACTCTTCACTTCACATCACTCTTCACTTCACTTCACTCTTCACTTCACTGTCACTCTCCACTTCACTTCACTCTTCACTTCACTGCACTCTTCACTTCACTTCACTCTTCACTTCACTTCACTTCACCCTTCACCACACTTCACTCTTCACTTCACTTCACTCTTCACTTCACTTTACTCTCCACTTCACTTCATTCTTCACTTCACTTCACTCTTCACTTCACTTCACTCTTCACTTCACTTCACTCTGTCATTTCACTTCACTCTTCACCACACTTCACTCTTCACTTCACTTCACTCTTCACTTCACTTCAATCTTCACTTCACTTCACTCTTCACTTCACATCACTCTTCACTTCACTTCACTCTTCACTTCACTTCACTCTTCACTTCACTTCACTCTTCACTTCACCTCACTCTTCACCTTCACTTCACTTCACTCTTCACTTCACATCACTCTTCACTTCACTTCACTCTTCACTTCACTTCACTCTCCACTTCACTTCACTCTTCACTCCACTTCACTCTTCACTTCACTTCACTTCACTCTTCACTTCACTTCACTCTCCACTTCACTTCACTCTTCACTTCACTGTCACTCTTCACTTCACTTTCACTTCACTCTTCACCACACTTCACTCTTCACTTCACTTCACTCTTCACTTCACTTCACTCTTCACTTCACATCACCCTTCACGTCACTTTACTCTTCACTTCACTTCACTCTTCACTCCACTTCACCCTTCACTTCACTTCACTCTTCACTTCACTTCACTCTTCACTCCACTTCACTCTTCACTTCACTTCACTCTTCACTTCACATCACCCTTCACTTCACTTCACTCTTCACTTCACTTCACTCTTCACTTCACTTCACTCTTCACTTCACTTCCCTCTTCACTTCACTTCACTCTTCACTTCACTTAACTCTGTCATTTCACTTCACTCTTCACCACACTTCACTCTTCACTTCACTTCACTCTTCACTTCACTTCACTCTTCACTTCACTCTTCACTTCACTCTTCACTTCACTCTTCTCTTCACTCTTCACTTCACTTCACTTCTTCACTTCACTTCACTCTTCACTTCACTTCACTCTTCACTTCACTTCACTCTTCACTACACTTCACTCTTCACTTCACTTCAGCTCTTCACTTCACTTCACTCTTCACTTCACTTCACTCTTCACTTCACTTCACTCTTCACTTCACTTCACTCTTCACTTCACATCACCCTTCACTTCACTTCACTCTTCACTTCACTTCACTCTTCACTTCACTTCACTCTTCACTTCACTTCCCTCTTCACTTCACTTCACTCTTCACTTCACTTAACTCGTTCATTTCACTTCACTCTTCACCACACTTCACTCTTCACTTCACTTCACTCTTCACTTCACTTCACTCTTCACTTCACTCTTCACTTCACTCTTCACTGCACTCTTCACTTCACTCTTCACTTCACGTCACTCTTCACTTCACTTCACTCTTCACTTCACTTCACTCTTCACTTCACTTCACTCTTCACTTCACTTCACTCTTCACTTCACTTCACTCTTCACTTCACTTCACTCTTCACTTCACTTCACTCTTCACTTCACCTCACTCTTCACCTTCACTTCACTCTTCACTTCACTTCACTCTTCACTTCACAATCACTCGTCACTTCACTTCACTCTTCACTTCACTTCACTCTCCACTTCACTTCACTCTTCACTTCACTTCACTCTTCACTTCACTTCACTCTTCACTTCACTTCACTTCACCCTTCACCACACTTCACTCTTCACTTCACTTCACTCTTCACTTCACTTCACTCTCCACTTCACTTCAGTCTTCACTTCACTTCACTCTTCACTTCACTTCACTCTTCACTTCACTTCACTCTTCATTTCACTTCACTCTTCACCACACTTCACTCTTCACTTCACTTCACTCTTCACTTCACTTCAATCTTCACTTCACTTCACTCTTCACTTCACATCACTCTTCACTTCACTTCACTCTTCACTTCACTTCACTCTTCACTTCACTTCACTCTTCACTTCACCTCACTCTTCACCTTCACTTCACTTCACTCTTCACTTCACATCACTCTTCACTTCACTTCACTCTTCACTTCACTTCACTCTCCACTTCACTTCACTCTTCACTCCACTTCACTCTTCACTTCACTTCACTTCACTCTTCACTTCACTTCACTCTCCACTTCACTTCACTCTTCACTTCACTTCACTCTTCACTTCACTTCACTTCACTCTTCACCACACTTCACTCTTCACTTCACTTCACTCTTCACTTCACTTCACTCTTCACTTCACTTCACTCTTCACTTCACTTCACTCTTCACCTCACACTTCAAACCACTTCACTCTTCACTTCACCTCACTCTTCACCTCACTTCACTCTTCACTTCACTTCACTCTCCACCTCACATCACTCCTCAATTAACTTCACTCTTCACTTCACTTCACTCTTCACCTCACACTTCAATTCACTTCATTCTTCACTCCACTTCACTCTTCACTTCACTTCACTCTTCACTTCACAGCACCCTGCACTTCACTTCACTCTTCACTTCACTTCACTCTTCACTCCACTTCACCCTTCACGTCACTTCACTCTTCACTTCACTTCACTCTTCACGTCACTCTTCACTTCACTTCACTCTTCACTTCACATCACTCTTCACTTCACTTCACTCTTCACTTCACTTCACTCTCCACTTCACTTCACTCTTCACTCCACTTCACTCTTCACTTCACTTCACTTCACTCTTCACTTCACTTCACTCTCCACTTCACTTCACTCTTCACTTCACTTCACTCTTCACTTCACTTCACTTCACTCTTCACCACACTTCACTCTTCACTTCACTTCACTCTTCACTTCACTTCACTCTTCACTTCACTTCACTCTTCACTTCACTTCACTCTTCACCTCACACTGCAAACCACTTCACTCTTCACTTCACCTCACTCTTCACCTCACTTCACTCTGTCACTTCACTTCACTCTCCACCTCACAGCACTCCTCAATTAACTTCACTCTTCACGTCACTTCACTCTTCACCTCACCTCACTCTTCACCTTCACTTCACTCTTCACTTCACTTCACTCTTCACTTCACATCACTCTTCACTTCACTTCACTCTTCACTTCACTTCACTCTCCACTTCACGTCACTCTTCACTTCACTGTCACTCTTCACTGTCACGTCACTCTTCACTTCACTTCACTTCACCCTTCACCACACTTCACTCTTCACTTCACTTCACTCTTCACTTCACTTCACTCTCCACTTCACTTCATTCTTCACTTCACTTCACTCTTCACTTCACTTCACTCTTCACTTCACTTCACTCTTCATTTCACTTCACTCTTCACCACACTTCACTCTTCACTTCACTTCACTCTGTCACTTCACTTCAATCTTCACTGTCACTTCACTCTTCACTTCACATCACTCTTCACTTCACTTCACTCTTCACTTCACTTCACTCTTCACTTCACTTCACTCTTCACTTCACCTCACTCTTCACCTTCACTTCACTTCACTCTTCACTTCACATCACTCTTCACTTCACTTCACTCTTCACTTCACTTCACTCTCCACTTCACTTCACTCTTCACTCCACTTCACTCTTCACTTCACTTCACTTCACTCTTCACTTCACTTCACTCTCCACTTCACTTCACTCTTCACTTCACTTCACTCTTCACGTCACTTCACTTCACTCTTCACCACACTTCACTCTTCACTTCACTTCACTCTTCACTTCACTTCACTCTGCACTGTCACACACACACCCCCCCCCCCCCTTCTTCGTCTTCCCCTCTCTCTCACACCACACCACACACCACACCACACCACACACCACACCACACCACACACCACACAACACCACACACCACACCACACCACACCACACACCACACCACACCACACACCACACCTCAACACACACCACACCACACCACACACCACACCACACCACACCACACACCACAACACACCACACACCACACCACAACACACACCACACCACACCACACACCACACCTCACCACACACCACACCACACCACACACCTCACCACACCAACACCTCACTCGTCACACCACACACCACACCACACCTCACACCACACCACACCACACACCACACCACACCACACACCACACCTCACCACACACCTCACCACTCCACCTCACCACACCACACCTCACTCCACACCTCTCCTCACACCTCACACACCTCACTCCACACCCCACCACTAACCTCACCTCACCTCACTCCAATCCACTACCACACTCCACTCCACCTCCACCTCACCTAGTCTCACTCCTATCCACACCTCACTCCACTCCAAACCTCTATCCTCACATAATCCAGTCTCCTTACCTATCCTATCCTCTATCCTATCCACTCCACTCTCCTAACCACATCCTCAATCCTATCCTATCTCTATCCTCATCCTATCCTCATCCTATCCTATCCTCTATCATATCCTATCCTCTATCCTATCCTATCCTCTATCCTATCCTTATCCTCTATCGTATCGTATCCTCTATCCTATCCTATCCTCTATCCAAACCAATCGTCTATCATATCGTATGCTCTATCCTATCCTATCCTCTATCCTATCGTATCCTCTATCGTATCCTATCCTCTATCCTATTAAATCCTATATCGTATCCTCTATCCTATCCTATCCTCTATCCTATCCTATCCTCTATCCTATCCTATCCTCTATCCTATCCTATCCTCTATCCTATATTATCCTCTATCCTATCCTATCCTATCCTCTATCCTATCCTATCCTCTATCCTATCCTATTCTCTATCCTATCCTATCCTCTATCCTATCCTATCCTATCCTCTATCCTATTCTATCCTCTATCCTATCCTATTCTCTATCCTATCCTATCCTCTATCCTATCCTATCCTCTATCATATCCTATCCTCTATCCTATCCTATCCTCTATCCTATCCTCTATCCTATCCTATCCTCTATCCTATCCTATCCTGTATCCTATTCTATCCTCTATCCTATCCTATCCTCTATCCTATCCTATCCTGTATCATATCCTATCCTCTATCCTATCCTATCCTCTATCCTATTCTATCCTCCATCCTATCCAATCCTATATCGTATCCTCTATCCTATCCTATCCTCTATCCTAACCAATCGTCTATCATATCGTATGCTCTATCCTATCCTATCCTCTATCCTATCGTATCCTCTATCGTATCCTATCCTCTATCCTATTAAATCCTATATCGTATCCTCTATCCTATCCTATCCTCTATCCTATCCTATCCTCTATCCTATCCTATCCTCTATCCTATCCTATCCTCTATCCTATATTATCCTCTATCCTATCCTATCCTATCCTCTATCCTATCCTATCCTCTATCCTATCCTATTCTCTATCCTATCCTATCCTCTATCCTATCCTATCCTATCCTCTATCCTATTCTATCCTCTATCCTATCCTATTCTCTATCCTATCCTATCCTCTATCCTATCCTATCCTCTATCATATCCTATCCTCTATCCTATCCTATCCTTATCCTCTATCGTATCCTATCCTCTATCCTATCCTATCCTCTATCCTATCCTATCCTCTATCCTATCCTATCCTCTATCATATCCTATCCTCTATCCTATCCTATCCTCAATCCTATCCTATCCTCTATCCTATCCTATCCTCTATCCTATATTATCCTCTATCCTATCCCATCCTCTATCCTATCCTATCCTCTATCCTATCCTATCCTCTATCCTATCCTATCCTCCATCCTATCCTAGTCTCTATCCTATCCTATCCTCTATCCTATCCTATCCTCTATCCTATATTATCCTGTATCCTATCCTATCCTATCCTCTATCCTATCCTATCCTCTATCCTATCCTATCCTCTATCCTATCCTATTCTCTATCCTATCCTATCCTCTATCCTATCCTATCCTCTATCATATCCTATCCTCTATCCTATCCTATCCTCTATCCTATCCTTATCCTCTATCGTATCCTATCCTCTATCCTATCCTATCCTCTATCCTATCCTATCCTCTATCCTATCCTATCCTCTATCCTATCCTATCCTCTATCCTATCCTATCCTCTATCCTATCCTATCCTCTATCCTATCCTATCCTCTATCCTATCCTATCCTCTATCCTATCCTCTATCCTATCCTCTATCCTATCCTCTATCCTATCCTCTATCCTATCCTATCCTCTATCCTATCCTATCCTCTATCCTATATTATCCTCTATCCTATCCCATCCTCTAACCTATCCTATCCTCTATCCTATCCTATCCTCTGTCCTATCCTATCCTCTATCCTATCCTATCCTCTATCCTATCCTATCCTCTATCCTATCCTATCCTGTATCATATCCTATCCTCTATCCTATCCTATCCTCTATCCTATCCTATCCTCTATCCTATCCTATCCTCTATCCTATCCTATCCTCTATCCTATCCTATCCTCTATCCTATACTATCCTCTATCCTATCCTATCCTCTATCCTATCCTATCCTCTATCCTATCCTATCCTCTATCCTATCCTATCCTCTATCCTATCCTCTATCCTATCCTCTATCCTATCCTCTATCCTATCCTCTATCCTATCCTATCCTCTATCCTATCCTATCCTCTATCCTATATTATCCTCTATCCTATCCCATCCTCTAACCTATCCTATCCTCTATCCTATCCTATCCTCTGTCCTATCCTATCCTCTATCCTATCCTATCCTCTATCCTATCCTATCCTCTATCCTATCCTATCCTGTATCATATCCTATCCTCTATCCTATCCTATCCTCTATCCTATTCTATCCTCTATCCTATCCTATCCTCTATCCTATCCTATCCTGTATCCTATTCTATCCTCTATCCTATCCTATCCTCTACCCTATCCTATCCTGTATCATATCCTATCCTCTATCCTATCCTATCCTCTATCCTATCCTATCCTCTATCCTATATTATCCTCTATCCTATCCTATCCTATCCTCTATCCTATCCTATCCTCTATCCTATCCTATTCTCTATCCTATCCTATCCTCTATCCTATCCTATCCTATCCTCTATCCTATTCTATCCTCTATCCTATCCTATTCTCTATCCTATCCTATCCTCTATCCTATCCTATCCTCTATCATATCCTATCCTCTATCCTATCCTATCCTTATCCTCTATCGTATCCTATCCTCTATCCTATCCTATCCTCTATCCTATCCTATCCTCTATCCTATCCTATCCTCTATCATATCCTATCCTCTATCCTATCCTATCCTCAATCCTATCCTATCCTCTATCCTATCCTATCCTCTATCCTATATTATCCTCTATCCTATCCCATCCTCTATCCTATCCTATCCTCTATCCTATCCTATCCTCTATCCTATCCTATCCTCCATCCTATCCTAGTCTCTACCCTATCCTATCCTCTATCCTATCCTATCCTCTATCCTATATTATCCTGTATCCTATCCTATCCTATCCTCTATCCTATCCTATCCTCTATCCTATCCTATCCTCTATCCTATCCTATTCTCTATCCTATCCTATCCTCTATCCTATCCTATCCTCTATCATATCCTATCCTCTATCCTATCCTATCCTCTATCCTATCCTTATCCTCTATCGTATCCTATCCTCTATCCTATCCTATCCTCTATCCTATCCTATCCTCTATCCTATCCTATCCTCTATCCTATCCTATCCTCTATCCTATCCTATCCTCTATCCTATCCTATCCTCTATCCTATCCTATCCTGTATCCTATCCTATCCTCTATCCTATCCTATCCTCTATCCTATCCTATCCTCTATCCTATCCTCTATCCTATCCTCTATCCTATCCTCTATCCTATCCTCTATCCTATCCTATCCTCTATCCTATCCTATCCTCTATCCTATATTATCCTCTATCCTATCCCATCCTCTAACCTATCCTATCCTCTATCCTATCCTATCCTCTGTCCTATCCTATCCTCTATCCTATCCTATCCTCTATCCTATCCTATCCTCCATCCTATCCTAGACTCTATCCTATCCTATCCTCTATCCTATCCTATCCTCTATCCTATATTATCCTGTATCCTATCCTATCCTATCCTCTATCCTATCCTATCCTCTATCCTATCCTATCCTCTATCCTATCCTATTCTCTATCCTATCCTATCCTCTATCCTATCCTATCCTCTATCATATCCTATCCTCTATCCTATCCTATCCTCTATCCTATCCTTATCCTCTATCGTATCCTATCCTCTATCCTATCCTATCCTCTATCCTATCCTATCCTCTATCCTATCCTATCCTCTATCCTATCCTATCCTCTATCCTATCCTATCCTCTATCCTATCCTATCCTCTATCCTATCCTATCCTCTATCCTATCCTATCCTCTATCCTATCCTATCCTCTATCCTATCCTATCCTCTATCCTATCCTATCCTCTATCCTATCCTCTATCCTATCCTCTATCCTATCCTCTATCCTATCCTCTATCCTATCCTATCCTCTATCCTATCCTATCCTCTATCCTATATTATCCTCTATCCTATCCCATCCTCTAACCTATCCTATCCTCTATCCTATCCTATCCTCTGTCCTATCCTATCCTCTATCCTATCCTATCCTCTATCCTATCCTATCCTGTATCATATCCTATCCTCTATCCTATCCTATCCTCTATCCTATCCTATCCTCTATCCTATCCTATCCTCTATCCTATCCTATCCTCTATCCTATCCTATCCTCTATCCTATCCTATCCTCTATCCTATCCTATCCTCTATCCTATCCTATCCTCTATCCTATCCTATCCTCTATCCTATCCTATCCTCTATCCTATCCTCTATCCTATCCTCTATCCTATCCTCTATCCTATCCTCTATCCTATCCTATCCTCTATCCTATCCTATCCTCTATCCTATATTATCCTCTATCCTATCCCATCCTCTAACCTATCCTATCCTCTATCCTATCCTATCCTCTGTCCTATCCTATCCTCTATCCTATCCTATCCTCTATCCTATCCTATCCTCTATCCTATCCTATCCTGTATCATATCCTATCCTCTATCCTATCCTATCCTCTATCCTATTCTATCCTCTATCCTATCCTATCCTCTATCCTATCCTATCCTGTATCCTATTCTATCCTCTATCCTATCCTATCCTCTACCCTATCCTATCCTGTATCATATCCTATCCTCTATCCTATCCTATCCTCTATCGTATCCTATCCTCTAACCTATTAAATCCTATATCGTATCCTCTATCCTATCCTATCCTCTATCCTATCCTATGCTCTATCCTATCCTATCCTCTATCCTATCCTATCCTCTATCCTATCCTATCCTCTATCCTATCCTATCCTCTATCCTATCCTATCCTCTATCCTATATTATCCTCTATCCTATCCTATCCTATCCTCTATCCTATCCTATCCTCTATCATATCCTATCATCTATCCTATCCTATCCTGTATCCTATCCTATCCTCTGTCCTATCCTATCCTCTATCCTATCCTATCCTCTATCCTATCCTATCCTCTATCCTATCCTATCCTCTATCCTATCCTATCCTCTATCCTATCCTATCCTCTATAATATATTATCCTCTATCCTATCCTATCCTATCCTCTATCCTATTCTATCCTCTATCCTATCCTATCCTCTATCATATCCCATCCTCTATCCTATCCTATCCTCAATCCTATCCTATCCTCTATCCTATCCTATCCTCTATCCTATATTATCCTCTATCCTATCCCATCCTCTATCCTATCCTATCCTCTATCCTATCCTATCCTCTATCCTATCCTATCCTCTATCCTATCCTAGTCTCTATCCTATCCTATCCTCTATCCTATCCTATCCTCTATCATATCCCATCCTCTATCCTATCCTATCCTCTATCCTATCCTATCCTCTATCCTATCCTATCCTCTATCCTATCCTAGTCTCTATCCTATCCTATCCTCTATCCTATCCTATCCTCTATCCTATCCTATCCTGTATCATATCCTATCCTCTATCCTATCCTATCCTCTATCCTATCCTATCCTCTATCCTATCCTATCCTCTATCCTATCCTATCCTCTATCCTATCCTATCCTCTATCCTATACTATCCTCTATCCTATCCTATCCTCTATCCTATCCTATCCTCTATCCTATCCTATCCTCTATCCTATCCTATCCTCTATCCTATCCTCTATCCTATCCTCTATCCTATCCTCTATCCTATCCACTATCCTATCCTATCCTCTATCCTATCCTATCCTCTATCCTATATTATCCTCTATCCTATCCCATCCTCTAACCTATCCTATCCTCTATCCTATCCTATCCTCTGTCCTATCCTATCCTCTATCCTATCCTATCCTCTATCCTATCCTATCCTCTATCCTATCCTATCCTGTATCATATCCTATCCTCTATCCTATCCTATCCTCTATCCTATTCTATCCTCTATCCTATCCTATCCTCTATCCTATCCTATCCTGTATCCTATTCTATCCTCTATCCTATCCTATCCTCTACCCTATCCTATCCTGTATCATATCCTATCCTCTATCCTATCCTATCCTCTATCCTATCCTATCCTCTATCCTATATTATCCTCTATCCTATCCTATCCTATCCTCTATCCTATCCTATCCTCTATCCTATCCTATTCTCTATCCTATCCTATCCTCTATCCTATCCTATCCTATCCTCTATCCTATTCTATCCTCTATCCTATCCTATTCTCTATCCTATCCTATCCTCTATCCTATCCTATCCTCTATCATATCCTATCCTCTATCCTATCCTATCCTTATCCTCTATCGTATCCTATCCTCTATCCTATCCTATCCTCTATCCTATCCTATCCTCTATCCTATCCTATCCTCTATCATATCCTATCCTCTATCCTATCCTATCCTCAATCCTATCCTATCCTCTATCCTATCCTATCCTCTATCCTATATTATCCTCTATCCTATCCCATCCTCTATCCTATCCTATCCTCTATCCTATCCTATCCTCTATCCTATCCTATCCTCCATCCTATCCTAGTCTCTATCCTATCCTATCCTCTATCCTATCCTATCCTCTATCCTATATTATCCTGTATCCTATCCTCTATCCTATCCTCTATCCTATCCTCTATCCTATCCTCTATCCTATCCTATCCTCTATCCTATCCTATCCTCTATCCTATATTATCCTCTATCCTATCCCATCCTCTAACCTATCCTATCCTCTATCCTATCCTATCCTCTGTCCTATCCTATCCTCTATCCTATCCTATCCTCTATCCTATCCTATCCTCCATCCTATCCTAGTCTCTATCCTATCCTATCCTCTATCCTATCCTATCCTCTATCCTATATTATCCTGTATCCTATCCTATCCTATCCTCTATCCTATCCTATCCTCTATCCTATCCTATCCTCTATCCTATCCTATTCTCTATCCTATCCTATCCTCTATCCTATCCTATCCTCTATCATATCCTATCCTCTATCCTATCCTATCCTCTATCCTATCCTTATCCTCTATCGTATCCTATCCTCTATCCTATCCTATCCTCTATCCTATCCTATCCTCTATCCTATCCTATCCTCTATCCTATCCTATCCTCTATCCTATCCTATCCTCTATCCTATCCTATCCTCTATCCTATCCTATCCTCTATCCTATCCTATCCTCTATCCTATCCTATCCTCTATCCTATCCTATCCTCTATCCTATCCTATCCTCTATCCTATCCTCTATCCTATCCTCTATCCTATCCTCTATCCTATCCTCTATCCTATCCTATCCTCTATCCTATCCTATCCTCTATCCTATATTATCCTCTATCCTATCCCATCCTCTAACCTATCCTATCCTCTATCCTATCCTATCCTCTGTCCTATCCTATCCTCTATCCTATCCTATCCTCTATCCTATCCTATCCTGTATCATATCCTATCCTCTATCCTATCCTATCCTCTATCCTATCCTATCCTCTATCCTATCCTATCCTCTATCCTATCCTATCCTCTATCCTATCCTATCCTCTATCCTATCCTATCCTCTATCCTATCCTATCCTCTATCCTATCCTATCCTCTATCCTATCCTATCCTCTATCCTATCCTATCCTCTATCCTATCCTATCCTCTATCCTATCCTCTATCCGATCCTCTATCCTATCCTCTATCCTATCCTCTATCCTATCCTATCCTCTATCCTATCCTATCCTCTATCCTATATTATCCTCTATCCTATCCCATCCTCTAACCTATCCTATCCTCTATCCTATCCTATCCTCTGTCCTATCCTATCCTCTATCCTATCCTATCCTCTATCCTATCCTATCCTCTATCCTATCCTATCCTGTATCATAACCTATCCTCTATCCTATCCTATCCTCTATCCTATTCTATCCTCTATCCTATCCTATCCTCTATCCTATCCTATCCTGTATCCTATTCTATCCTCTATCCTATCCTATCCTCTACCCTATCCTATCCTGTATCATATCCTATCCTCTATCCTATCCTATCCTCTATCGTATCCTATCCTCTAACCTATTAAATCCTATATCGTATCCTCTATCCTATCCTATCCTCTATCCTATCCTATGCTCTATCCTATCCTATCCTCTATCCTATCCTATCCTCTATCCTATCCTATCCTCTATCCTATCCTATCCTCTATCCTATCCTATCCTCTATCCTATATTATCCTCTATCCTATCCTATCCTATCCTCTATCCTATCCTATCCTCTATCATATCCTATCATCTATCCTATCCTATCCTGTATCCTATCCTATCCTCTGTCCTATCCTATCCTCTATCCTATCCTATCCTCTATCCTATCCTATCCTCTATCCTATCCTATCCTCTATCCTATCCTATCCTCTATCCTATCCTATCCTCTATCCTATCCTATCCTCTATAATATATTATCCTCTATCCTATCCTATCCTATCCTCTATCCTATTCTATCCTCTATCCTATCCTATCCTCTATCATATCCCATCCTCTATCCTATCCTATCCTCAATCCTATCCTATCCTCTATCCTATCCTATCCTCTATCCTATATTATCCTCTATCCTATCCCATCCTCTATCCTATCCTATCCTCTATCCTATCCTATCCTCTATCCTATCCTATCCTCTATCCTATCCTAGTCTCTATCCTATCCTATCCTCTATCCTATCCAATCCTCTATCATATCCTATCCTCTATCCTATCCTATCCTGTATCCTATCCTATCCTCTATCCTATCCTATCCTCTATCCTATCCTATCCTCTATCCTATATTATCCTCTATCCTATCCTATCCTATCCTCTATCCTATCCTATCCTCTATCCTATCCTATCCTCTATCCTATCCTATCCTCTATCCTATCCTATTCTCTATCCTATCCTATCCTCTATCCTATCGTATCCTCTATCCTATTAAATCCTATATCGTATCCTCTATCCTATCCTATCCTCTATCCTATCCTATCCTCTATCCTATCCTATCCTCTATCCTATCCTATCCTCTATCCTATATTATCCTCTATCCTATCCTATCCTATCCTCTATCCTATCCTATCCTCTATCCTATCCTATCCTCTATCCTATCCTATTCTCTATCCTATCCTATCCTATCCTCTATCCTATCCTATCCTCTATCATATCCTATCCTCCATCCTATCCTATCCTCTATCCTATCCTTATCCTCTATCGTATCCTATCCTCTATCCTATCCTATCCTCTATCCTATCCTATCCTCTATCCTATCCTATCCTCTATCCTATCCTATCCTATCCTCTATCCTATCCTATCCTCTATCCTATCCTATCCTCTATCCTATCCTATCCTCTATCCTATCCTATCCTCTATCCTATCCTATCCTCTATCCTATCCTATCCTCTATCCTATATTATCCTCTATCCTATCCTATCCTATCCTCTATCCAATCCTCTATCCTAACCTATCCTCTATCCTATCCTATCCTCTATCCTCTCCTATTCTCTATCCTATCCTATCCTCTATCCTATCCTATCCTCTATCCTATCCTATCCTCTATCCTATCCTATCCTCTATCCTATCCTATCCTCTATCATATCCTATCCTCTATCCTATCCTATCCTCAATCCTATCCTATCCTCTATCCTATCCTATCCTCTATCCTATATTATCCTCTATCCTATCCCATCCTCTATCCTATCCTATCCTCTATCCTATCCTATCCTCTATCCTATCCTAGTCTCTATCCTATCCTATCCTCTATCCTATCCTATCCTCATTCATATCCTATACTCTATCCTATCCTATCCTGTATCCTATCCTATCCTCTATCCTATCCTATCCTCTATCCTATCCTATCCTCTATCCTATATTATCCTCTATCCTATCCTATCCTATCCTCTATCCTATCCTATCCTCTATCCTATCCTATTCTCTATCCTATCCTATCCTCTATCCTATCGTATCCTCTATCGTATCCTATCCTCTATCCTATCCTATCCTATCCTCTATCCTATTCTATCCTCTATCCTATCCTATCCTCTATCATATCCCATCCTCTATCCTATCCTATCCTCAATCCTATCCTATCCTCTATCCTATCCTATCCTCTATCCTATATTATCCTCTATCCTATCCCATCCTCTATCCTATCCTATCCTCTATCCTATCCTATCCTCTATCCTATCCTATCCTCTATCCTATCCTAGTCTCTATCCTATCCTATCCTCTATCCTATCCTATCCTCTATCATATCCTATCCTCTATCCTATCCTATCCTGTATCCTATCCTATCCTCTATCCTATCCTATCCTCTATCCTATCCTATCCTCTATCCTATATTATCCTCTATCCTATCCTATCCTATCCTCTATCCTATCCTATCCTCTATCCTATCCTATCCTCTATCCTATCCTATCCTCTATCCTATCCTATTCTCTATCCTATCCTATCCTCTATCCTATCGTATCCTCTATCCTATTAAATCCTATATCGTATCCTCTATCCTATCCTATCCTCTATCCTATCCTATCCTCTATCCTATCCTATCCTCTATCCTATCCTATCCTCTATCCTATATTATCCTCTATCCTATCCTATCCTATCCTCTATCCTATCCTATCCTCTATCCTATCCTATCCTCTATCCTATCCTATTCTCTATCCTATCCTATCCTATCCTCTATCCTATCCTATCCTCTATCATATCCTATCCTCCATCCTATCCTATCCTCTATCCTATCCTTATCCTCTATCGTATCCTATCCTCTATCCTATCCTATCCTCTATCCTATCCTATCCTCTATCCTATCCTATCCTATCCTCTATCCTATCCTATCCTCTATCCTATCCTATCCTCTATCCTATCCTATCCTCTATCCTATCCTATCCTCTATCCTATCCTATCCTCTATCCTATCCTATCCTCTATCCTATATTATCCTCTATCCTATCCTATCCTATCCTCTATCCAATCCTCTATCCTAACCTATCCTCTATCCTATCCTATCCTCTATCCTCTCCTATTCTCTATCCTATCCTATCCTCTATCCTATCCTATCCTCTATCCTATCCTATCCTCTATCCTATCCTATCCTCTATCCTATCCTATCCTCTATCATATCCTATCCTCTATCCTATCCTATCCTCAATCCTATCCTATCCTCTATCCTATCCTATCCTCTATCCTATATTATCCTCTATCCTATCCCATCCTCTATCCTATCCTATCCTCTATCCTATCCTATCCTCTATCCTATCCTAGTCTCTATCCTATCCTATCCTCTATCCTATCCTATCCTCATTCATATCCTATACTCTATCCTATCCTATCCTGTATCCTATCCTATCCTCTATCCTATCCTATCCTCTATCCTATCCTATCCTCTATCCTATATTATCCTCTATCCTATCCTATCCTATCCTCTATCCTATCCTATCCTCTATCCTATCCTATTCTCTATCCTATCCTATCCTCTATCCTATCGTATCCTCTATCGTATCCTATCCTCTATCCTATCCTATCCTATCCTCTATCCTATTCTATCCTCTATCCTATCCTATCCTCTATCATATCCCATCCTCTATCCTATCCTATCCTCAATCCTATCCTATCCTCTATCCTATCCTATCCTCTATCCTATATTATCCTCTATCCTATCCCATCCTCTATCCTATCCTATCCTCTATCCTATCCTATCCTCTATCCTATCCTATCCTCTATCCTATCCTAGTCTCTATCCTATCCTATCCTCTATCCTATCCTATCCTCTATCATATCCTATCCTCTATCCTATCCTATCCTGTATCCTATCCTATCCTCTATCCTATCCTATCCTCTATCCTATCCTATCCTCTATCCTATATTATCCTCTATCCTATCCTATCCTATCCTCTATCCTATCCTATCCTCTATCCTATCCTATCCTCTATCCTATCCTATCCTCTATCCTATCCTATTCTCTATCCTATCCTATCCTCTATCCTATCGTATCCTCTATCGTATCCTATCCTCTATCCTATTAAATCCTATATCGTATCCTCTATCCTATCCTATCCTCTATCCTATCCTATCCTCTATCCTATCCTATCCTCTATCCTATATTATCCTCTATCCTATCCTATCCTATCCTCTATCCTATCCTATCCTCTATCCTATCCTATCCTCTATCCTATCCTATTCTCTATCCTATCCTATCCTATCCTCTATCCTATCCTATCCTCTATCATATCCTATCCTCCATCCTATCCTATCCTCTATCCTATCCTTATCCTCTATCGTATCCTATCCTCTATCCTATCCTATCCTCTATCCTATCCTATCCTCTATCCTATCCTATCCTCTATCCTATCCTATCCTATCCTCTATCCTATCCTATCCTCTATCCTATCCTATCCTCTATCCTATCCTATCCTCTATCCTATCCTATCCTCTATCCTATCCTATCCTCTATCCTATCCTATCCTCTATCCTATATTATCCTCTATCCTATCCTATCCTATCCTCTATCCAATCCTCTATCCTAACCTATCGTATCCTATCCTCTATCCTATTAAATCCTATATCGTATCCTCTATCCTATCCTATCCTCTATCCTATCCTATCCTCTATCCTATCCTATCCTCTATCCTATATTATCCTCTATCCTATCCTATCCTATCCTCTATCCTATCCTATCCTCTATCCTATCCTATCCTCTATCCTATCCTAGTCTCTATCCTATCCTATCCTCTATCCTATCCTATCCTCTATCATATCCTATCCTCTATCCTATCCTATCCTGTATCCTATCCTATCCTCTATCCTATCCTATCCTCTATCCTATCCTATCCTCTATCCTATATTATCCTCTATCCTATCCTATCCTATCCTCTATCCTATCCTATCCTCTATCCTATCGTATCCTCTATCGTATCCTATCCTCTATCCTATTAAATCCTATATCGTATCCTCTATCCTATCCTATCCTCTATCCTATCCTATTCTCTATCCTATCCTATCCTATCCTCTATCCTATCCTATCCTCTATCCTATCCTATCCTCTGTCCTATCCTATCCTCTATCCTATCCTATCCTCTATCCTATCCTATCCTCTATCCTATCCTATCCTGTATCATATCCTATCCTCTATCCTATCCTATCCTCTATCCTATTCTATCCTCTATCCTATCCTATCCTCTATCCTATCCTATCCTGTATCCTATTCTATCCTCTATCCTATCCTATCCTCTACCCTATCCTATCCTGTATCATATCCTATCCTCTATCCTATCCTATCCTCTATCGTATCCTATCCTCTAACCTATTAAATCCTATATCGTATCCTCTATCCTATCCTATCCTCTATCCTATCCTATGCTCTATCCTATCCTATCCTCTATCCTATCCTATCCTCTATCCTATCCTATCCTCTATCCTATCCTATCCTCTATCCTATCCTATCCTCTATCCTATATTATCCTCTATCCTATCCTATCCTATCCTCTATCCTATCCTATCCTCTATCATATCCTATCATCTATCCTATCCTATCCTGTATCCTATCCTATCCTCTGTCCTATCCTATCCTCTATCCTATCCTATCCTCTATCCTATCCTATCCTCTATCCTATCCTATCCTCTATCCTATCCTATCCTCTATCCTATCCTATCCTCTATCCTATCCTATCCTCTATAATATATTATCCTCTATCCTATCCTATCCTATCCTCTATCCTATTCTATCCTCTATCCTATCCTATCCTCTATCATATCCCATCCTCTATCCTATCCTATCCTCAATCCTATCCTATCCTCTATCCTATCCTATCCTCTATCCTATATTATCCTCTATCCTATCCCATCCTCTATCCTATCCTATCCTCTATCCTATCCTATCCTCTATCCTATCCTATCCTCTATCCTATCCTAGTCTCTATCCTATCCTATCCTCTATCCTATCCTATCCTCTATCATATCCTATCCTCTATCCTATCCTATCCTGTATCCTATCCTATCCTCTATCCTATCCTATCCTCTATCCTATCCTATCCTCTATCCTATATTATCCTCTATCCTATCCTATCCTATCCTCTATCCTATCCTATCCTCTATCCTATCCTATCCTCTATCCTCTATCCTA